>NC_133344.1:32479387-32556887 GCF_030506205.2 Paramisgurnus dabryanus
TATGTTAAATATGTACTCTCCGAATATGTTCACACTTGATAGACCTTAAGATGCGTGTTTCTTAGAAAATGTGTGAAAAGACTGAAATTCTGACTCGAGAGTACAGACACATATTTTCATTGCAGTTGTTCAATCTTATGTTGAGTGCTGCAGTGTTTTCACAAGTTGATATGGGTTTCCAATGGTCGCCATCTCAAGGTTTTTAATAACATCACATGACAATGTTGTGAAACAGTTCATTTCCACTGTCTGTACTGGGATAATAACACCTCCTGAATCTGTTGCTAGACATGATTATACAATTAACTCTGCTTATTTTTGTGCATGATCCTGCTGCTCTTCGTCTGTATCTCATGCTTGAATATAAACTCATAACAGAGAGGACTATCTTTGAAAGTGAAAAAAATTGAAAGTGTGACATGTGTGTCAAGTATGCAACACGTACTCAAAATGTGACTTCTGCATTTAACCCATTAGAGTGAGTAGTAAACACGTACATAGAGAGCAGTGGGCAGCTATCCCTACAGCACCCAGAGAGCAATTGGGGTTAAGCCAATCCAAATTACTACAGTGAGTTAATATATTTTTTCAGAAGCAGTGGCGGCCGGTGACTTCTTTTTCAAGGGCGTGCCTGGAAAGCTCGTCACAACATGTATGTAGACCGACATGTGTGGTTCATCATTTTAAAATATGTGTTCTGCGCATCAAGTGATCCTATGTGCATCAGATCTCTTGTCAAAATAAGTGCCTGCTGAGGATGCGTCTAAAGGGTTTATGATAGAAGACACGCTTGTGTTTGCCAGATACTCACATAATCTCATGCGTAATCAGAGTTTACCGTTAAGGGAGTGTCTAGCAGATATTTTGTGAACGTGAGCGTCTCTTTTATCGTAAACTCTTTCGACGCGTGTGCAGCAGGCAATTATTTTGACAGGACACGTGATCCACATGGTTCACATGACGCAACAAACACATATTTTAAAAACACAAGCAACACACATGACACTCAGAACCAATAAACCAGTAGAAATTTGTCAACCAGTAGAGATTTTGGACTATTGTCTTTATTGAGGTTACGCGCCCACATCACGCTCCTGTGCGCGTGGTCACGGAAACGTAACCAGTGCCGGTCTTTCCTATACGCAAAGTACGCAATTTGCATAGGGCCCCGCACCACTAGAGGGCCCCCTTGATCTCAGAATTATTTAAAACCATTATATCAAAGAAAAATTATTATTATGTTTAATGAAAACAAGACGCTATAATTTAAATAATTTGCAAACTTCCGAATTTGTGCGGGTTTTTAAAAATACTTAATGATTTCTTAAATCACTGATATGTACTCGGACAACATGCAGGCAGTTTCTCAATCCGAAGGCTGCAGCCTTCAGAGGTCACATTTGTAGGCTGCATATGCGTCATAAAAACATATTTTAGAATATTAACAATTATAATGTTGACTATTATTCTTAGTTAATGGTTAATTGTTATATTATGCTTATGACTTGCAAATGAAATGCTTATTTAACTTAAATAAATCAGGCTTGATGACGTATGCAGCGCGCATATGCGACATGATCCGGAGGTTGCAGCCTTCAAATTTAGAAACGGCCGCGTGCATGAAGCAGAAGAGTGATTTGGTAACGATGCGCATATTATATGCCCACCATTGATTTAAAACAAATACAAAGCTATCCGTCTGGAGCAGAATAAAGGGAAAAAAACGTGAAGCAAGGGAACAAGATAAAGGATTTGCGCGAGCAGATTAAGTCAATGTAAAGACACGCGTCCTAGCATGGGGCGATTCAAATGACGCGAATTGGGTGACGCAATTGCCGCGAAAACACGCGCTTTTTCCTTTGAACTTCAAGAACGCGCTCTTGTGCAGGATAATTTGACGAGAGAGAGAGAGAGAGAGAGAGAGAGAGAGAGAGAGAGGTAAGAATGGTGCCCACGTCGAGAAAACTTAATAGAAGACTTGAAATTTGTAAAGGATTAAAGTATATGTCACTCGTTTAATTACAGTATGTTAACTGGATAACACTGTGTAACAAGGTAGCAAAAAAGAGGGGCGGGGAAATTTGAAAGCGATCTTGAACCCCATTACAGATTGATAATAAGCCGCACTGATTTAAAGGACAGGCAAAGGCGCAGGGCAGGTGGGGTCCTGTTAGCGTTTGCCTGTTGCTCAGTTTGTAGCCGTGTGGGATCGGGAGTCCCCGTGTATCGTTCCTTGTATGAGACGAACGTGATAGTTTGAAGCTCAGGACCATCGTGTATATGATTTTGCTCTGCTAAGAATGTGGGTGTTTGATGTTCCGGACCGTCATGTGTCTGGTTGGTTTCGCCCGGTTAAGGTTGTTGGATGATAGTGACTAATCGCTGTTCTCTTTAGTTTTTTTTGTTATTTACTTTAATTGTAAAACTGACTGCTCCCAGTTATGAATGTTTATTAATTCCCTAGCCAGCTTGTGTTTTGTTTTCTTTTGAATCATTGAAGTTGAGTTATTGGTTTGGTTGCTGGCTAGGGGATTTTCTTTTTCTTTTTTCCCTTTTTATAAGTGTATTTTCCTGGGTTTCCCTTATACCCTTGGGTTATACCTCTCGGGTAGCTCTCCACCATTTTATATGGGTAGTCCGTGGCAGGGATTATAAGATCCATAATGTATTTTGTGCCTCATGGTGTGGTATTTTGATGTGATTTGAGTGCGTATCACTAATGATTTATGGTGGCTTTATTTGGTTAAGGTTGCTGTGTTTGAAGTTTGCAGTGTAATTACTCCTCCCTGTGGTAATCTATATTATCCCTTGCCCGTTGATGTATACCTGCTGAAAGTTGCTACCCTTGTGGGCTGTTTCCGGTCCGAGTGGACGACCCAAATTATTTTAATGCTTTGTTAAATAAAGTATAATGTATTTTTCTACTATTTTATGCTTGCTGTAGTGACTTTTTTGTATGCATCTCTATGCAGCTCCGTTAGGGGTGCCACAACTGGATATAACTCATTGTATAGATAATAAAATAATGTATTTTGATTACACAAATCAAACCTAACTATATGATTGTAGCTGCTGACCAGCATAGGGAATCTCTATGGCTAATTTCTAAGACATGTTGCTGATACAGTACTGTGTGTTGTACCTTATCTTGTTAATTGAGTCTTTTTGGGCATCTTATGCCTAGAATTATTCAAGGAGATTGATTCTTTTAACTTCCTTTAAAGTTTGATCAGTTGTGCATAATGACATGTGCAACAAATGGATATAGGGTGTCAAACTCATAGATTTGCAATATTTAAAATCAGACACTATTTTTAAAATATTTGGGGTAAACCTCTGTGACAGCTTTAAAGGGACACTTCACCCATTTGCATTAAGCTTTGTATAGTTAGAACTCCAGTCATGTTTTTGAATGGTCATGCATCATTTTCTCAGTTGCCGCTGAGACTGGAGAAATACAGATTTCAGTGTTGCACATCCTTCTTTCAATGATGTAAAAATCATCATTTTGCATCATTGAAAGAAGGAAGTGCAATGTCTTTGTTGAGGGAATGAGACTACAAACACCCCTTTTCTCTGTCAAATAGGCACCAAATTCTAAATGTATGTTACATTTCGACTACAAATATAACACTTTCAATAAAGATTAATGTTTCTACGGGTGAAATGCTCTTTTAAAGCTGAAACTTATCAAATCCTATCAGAGGTCCAGAATGTCATTGAAACACACCAGTGGCTTTGCTGTCATCAGTATTAAACATGTTACCCCTCGAAGTACCCCTCCCCACAGAGCCCCCCCCCCCCCCACACACATAACAAATCCCAATTTAACCCCTGTGTATTAACAGTATGTATTTATATGTAATTTAATTTGATTCATTACATTCATTTAGATCAGGTAAATTTTGTAGTGCTTCTCACAACACATTTTAAATCAAAACAACTTATCAGCAAATACATGTTTCATGTTATAATCAGCAAGTTTATCAGTCAGGGTTTCAAAGTAATGTGCATATGGGAATATTATACAGCTATAAGATAATACACTATGTGGTTAGTTAACAACTAACTAACAGCAACATTGACTGGGTTTTACCCAGATAGCACAGGTACGTCTGTGAGATGTCTGGTAAAGATCTGGAGATCTGGAATACATCTGGTGTGTAAAAACATCTTATAAAGGAAAAGAGCTGCTTTACATACATTCTAAATCAAAAACGTCTTGCAGACATCTTCAATATGTCTATATGACATCTTTTAGGAGACGTCTCACAGACGTATTGCAGATGAGAAAACAATTTAAATAAGACATCTTGCAGATGTAAACGCAGACATCAAATAGACGTCTCCGAGATGTATGTGTGCTATGCTATAAGGGTCTGAATGCACTGACAGAGGGCCCCTCACAAAGCTTTGCTTAGGGCCCCCCAGCATCTAGGACCGGCACTGAACGTAACGTTTGTATACGTACTGAAGAGCCGCAGTTTTAAAACAAGTTATTTTAAGCCATTGAAACACAAATAACAGATCCATATGCGTGTAATCTTTCTGTGTGTGAGTAGGGCACAAGTCGCGCAACCGCTGCTCATTAACTCTTTCACCGCCAGCGTTTTTAAAAAAAGTTGCCAGCCAGCGCCAGCGTTTTTCATGATTTTCACCAAAGTTTAATGCCTTCCAGAAAATGTTCTTCTTTAAATATATAAACATACAATATACCAAATGAAAGAACAGACCCTCTGCTTTCAAACAAAAAAAACCGTTTCATCCTACATTTAGTGGTTCTTTTGCAATCAGCTTTTGAATATGGGTAGGTTTTTGCAAAAACACCATATTTTGAGCAAAAAGCAGAAATAATTCCATTTTTATGACGGACTTTTCATAGAGATCCGATTCAGAGCGATCTTTAAAACAGACACGGACATGCAGCAGCTTGTCATAGGGCAATACTTCCGGTTTTAAAAAGTTGCGGAAGGGCGCCACCTGGTGGATAATAGCGGTATTGCGGAAAGACGGAATATCTCGTCATTGGCGGGGAAGCGTTTTCTCTTAATTGACGAGAAATCTCGTCAATGGCGGGGAAAGAGTTAAGTTCATGAGCATTTTTCCCGCTTTATGGGCCTTAAATACATATATGCGTCAAGATTACCGTATTTGCAAGCATCCTCATATACAGGACCATTTAAGGCTTAAGAGAAAGTGAACAGCTAAAAAAGAAACCGCATGTTTAACATTGGGTACGGACTGTGCTCTTAAAGGGGAAGTTACCTAATTTTGCTCCTGTCTGTCACTCATGTTTATGAAACAGCATTAAGAGAAAATCTCTCACTGCTCTTGAGCAAATCACTGTATATATAATACATATTATATAAAAAAAAAAATATATATATATATATATATATATATATATATATATATATATATATACATAGTATACATAATTATTTATTATAATTCCTTTATCATTGACTGTTTATCTTCAGAGAGCTTGAGTTTTGTTTGTTTTTATCTTCTTTTTATGCTTGTATAAGGTTTTTGTGAGAATTATGAACATTTCTATGGTATTAAAGGGGACAGAGAATGAGAAACCATTTTTACCTTGTCTTTGTTGAATAATGGTAGTCTACCCGCATTCACGAAAATACAAAAAGTGCTAGACATGCTAAACATCTCAGTCTCATAGAAATTCCTCTTTTAGAAATGTCAGCCAGAAAACTGCATAATCTGAAAAACTGATGCTTATGACATCACGCACTGCACCTCCACTTTAAAATAATTGGCTACATTTTTTGCAAAGTCAGCCAATCAGTAATGAGATTGCAAGTTAAGCCTGTAAGGCGAGCCAAATAGGTGCAAAACCACTTGTTTAAAATCCCCCACCCTAATAGAGCTATCTGAGAGAGGTTTTTAGGAAGCTTCTAAGGCATTACAGACCCAAACAAAAATAAATTTGTCTACATGTCACATCACAGAACAAGGATAAATTCCCCCTTCAATCATTCTATGTCACCTTTAAAGATTTTAATAACAGAAAAACCTTATTAAAACATTAAAAAACTCTACCGTGACACATATCGTTATCATGATGTAAAATGAATCCTTTCGTGATAGAATATTTTGGTCATATCGCCCACCCCTACTCAGTACACATATTTTGAATTTGCGAACTACGGAAGGGCCCTTCGAGCCGCCACTGTTCAGAAGTGAAAGACACAAAGATTTTTCAGCAAAGTCCCCAAAGTGCACGGAAGACGAATGTGAAACGACCGTGGGTATCTTGTAAGTACATGGACCTGAATACAACACAAATGTGGCAGCCACATGCATCACAGCGCCCCCTAATGTATGTTTCACCTTCTATATTTTTACATTTCGAATTCTGAGTTTTATCATTTGCAATGTTTCTAGTTGCATCGTTGGTGATTTTGCAACTGTTTGCCATACTGTATGTATTTTTTTAGCAGTGGAGGTTTTTGACAAAAAAACGTGTATGCACTTAGAGGGTTTTGCAGCATAAGACACTCCGATTTGTTAAAGACAAATGAATGACTGAGGTGACATTTGTGAACGCATACGCATTAATAATAACCTTTTCATTGCAATTAAAGTGAAATAACTGAAACATAAGAGCCTGATAATAATAATAAAATGCTCATTTAAAAGAAAACATCACATGCACTTAGAGGGTTTTGCATCAGCTGTCATATGCTTGGTCATGAAACACGCAAGTGTCAATGAGATGTTACATGTTGTGTGCACTATAATAGAGTGAAATGGATTCTACTGAATGGAAAAGGATCTATCTTTGTAACTAAGAGAAAGGGACTGAAATACTCAACAAAATATTGCACAATATATATGAGCAGAGAATCTGGGAGGTGGAATGGAAATCCTTTAATCCTATTACAAGGAGCCTTTCCTTTGCTATACATTTTGTGATAAAGTTTGGATTTGAAAGACCGTGTCACACTTGCTCATAAACCTAGTTTCATGCTTCAGCAAATATAGTTTTCCAAACAGCAGGTAAAAGAAAAGCATAGCCAAATATACCTGTACTGGGAGGATTTATGTTTTGTGGTTTGTTGAAAGGTTTCCAACTTCTTTTGTTTGTGCAGAATTTATTAGATCTTTGCCATCTTCACTTTTTTGTTCCAGCTTTAACACCTGTTCATATACAGTAGTTAATATATGGCATCATACTGTTTTCACATGAGTCATATGGCCGAAAGTATATTTTGAATTCTCTTCGAAGGATTTAGACAATAATGTTTGGCGTGTACTACAATGCTAGACCGTCCTTTATCACAGGCCTCTTCCCTTATAATCTCTTTAGTGTTGTTGTTTGACTTGTTTTAACCTTTGGATATTCGCTCATTTCCCATTTGCTCAAAGCTTTTCACTGACCGCCTGTGCTTGAATTCAATTTAAGACACTGTTTCTGTGCTACACAGCTGCAAGTGGCCATTGTCTCACATGAAAGGTACCTCAGATTGTATAACCTTTCAATTCAAACTCCTCAGAGTTAAAACTTAACTCCCAACACCTGTGTGAACGACATCTGCAGTCACTTTCAAATGAACACTAAAGACTCGCCTTATAAGAAGCCATTGTCATACTTCCCTCAAACACACACACACACTTTAGAAACCACAGTCATCCACCTACAAAATTGCACCATTGGGTTTTGCACGTCATTCACATACTCTTCAGAATTCGCTAACCTCTAGTTGAACAATGAAATTAGAGGAAGTTGTTGAAAACTTGCTAAAAGAATTGTCCTCTCAGCTATTTGGTAGTAATGTTATTCAAGCCACTTTAGTTTTAAATGAACTCTA
This sequence comes from Paramisgurnus dabryanus, assembly GCF_030506205.2. Lineage (NCBI taxonomy): Eukaryota > Metazoa > Chordata > Actinopteri > Cypriniformes > Cobitidae > Paramisgurnus > Paramisgurnus dabryanus. Next base: position 32,487,220 of record NC_133344.1, read on the forward strand.
ATATCATATTGCTAAAAACCCTTATAACCCAAGGCAGCGTCATACAATTTCTAGGTCAATGCACTTTATAAAATGGTTAGTTTCAGATACTGATTGGTCAATAGCTGTGGTTTATTTGAGATTCTGTGTATCTGTGCAGCACCTTTAAGGCCGAAGTATGGTTTATTTTGCACGTACGCAGCCACGTACAGTGTACACGTCAGATTTTTTTAAACCCTGCATACATTGTATGCGTAGGTCATGCACGTGCCTACAGGAATGCATTGCATCAAATGTCTACATGTACATGTTTGTCCATATTTTATCCAACTATGGATTCAAATAAGCCTTTTTTAAAGTGTACCTATATATATATATATTCAGTGATTACATATTCATATTTTAGATTTCACCAGGTGTATTACAACAAAAGACAAATATACAGTAAGCCTTGTTTAAACACTTTAAATGTCATTTATATATACAAAAAAGTGAAATTTAAGTGGATCTATCTAAGCTCAAAATGTGACACCAACAATTCTTTGTTGAAAGTCAATAGTCGGTATCTCTTCAATGACCTCCACTGCCTGATAAGCCATTTTATCTTGGATCTTGATGATGTCCCCAATCTATTTTCTATATCAAAAAGGGGTTTGCTAATAGCATAGTGTGATAAAGCCAACATCCTACCAGCAGCAAAGCACACAAATTCAATTCCAGCCTAATTGAGCAACATGAGCAAACAATAGAGAATTCACCCTACCTATACAAAACAAAATCAATACCCGGCTAATCTCTGCATAAAGCATTTTTTGATAAAGGATTAGATGCATAATAGTGTCTCAGATAATGATGAAAGATCGAAAAGTGTTTTACACGCAGGCCTCCTCTTCAGCTCTGCTGGAAATGAGAATAGTCAAAGATGACAGACTGAATGGTTATTTTGGATTGGCCATGATGAAGATTGGACTGTGATTCATCTGTGGTGAGATGGTATGTATATGACACTGTCATTTCACAACGCGTTGGGATCTTCTTACAAATATGATTTATTTTTGACTCATTTACGTCAGCTACCAAGATTTGATCAGGTTGTGGTTTAGACGTGTTATCAAAGTGAAATCAGTTTACGTAATTCTTTTACATACTTGGGTAGTTTTCTAAGTATTTTATTAGTCAAAATCAATGTCTTGATTCATAAATATGTCCTCGTTTGTGTCAAATGACCTCTGCTAGTGATCTGACTTTTCTCTGTAAGTGTGGAATTTCGTATCTTTATTTACATTGAACGGGTAAGTCCAAGAAGGCATGTTGTTCTGCCATATTGAAAAACTATAATGGCAGAAAGGGACAAAAAGCACTAGCATACCGCAACGTGTTTTCGTTCAGAACATATATATATACACACATGTACATGTTTCTTAAATACATACATGTATAAAAAATCTTACATGTTCAGAATATTTGATGTAAATACATACATACATATACATATTTTATACAAAATAAAAGTGATTTTTGTCATAATATATGAGTGTGTGCTGTGTGTAATTATTATGTAAATATGAATACAGACACATTCATGTATGTATTTAAGAAACATGTACATGTGTGTGTGTGTATATATATATATATATATTATACATTCTATATTATATATAAATGTAAAAAAATGATATATAAATAAAAATATTCTGAAATAAATATACGTATGTGTGTGTGGTTAAATATAGATAATAATTATACACAGCACTCATATATTATGACAAAAATCACTTTTATTTTGTATTCGATTAATTGCCATTAATCTTTGCCCAGCACTAATAAAAAAAATTATTATTAAAAAATATATATATATAATTTTTTTTTATTAAGTATTACACAAACGATTAATAATGTTGCGTAATAATTTACTTGATTTATAATTTTTATTTACATTTTTTATTTTATTTTAAGCTCTCCCATCCCCATATGCAGCACGTGTGGCACGTATTGTATCTCTGATGCTTTTAAATGTCAAACGTGACAGTGTTGCCTGTTTTCACATGAGACTACCTTTACGCAGGCCGAGAAATAAATTCAGTAAATACCAAAAACATTTGACTCGAACCACCAAATGGCCATGAGGAAAATAACAGATCATCTGATAAAAAATCTTCCATGTTCAGAATATTTGATGTAAAAATCCCTAAACAGTTGAAGTGAGTAATAGATCATGAGATATGACTTTATTTATACTCACTGGTCTATGGACAGTTAAAGATAATAAAACCTGTTTACGATCATGAGCCCCATTTACTTCCATAGTAGGAAAAAAGAATATTATGGAAGTGAATGGGGCTCATGGTTTGATTACAAACATTCCTCAAAATATTTTTTTATAAATATTTATTTGTAACAACATTTAGTTTGTAACAACATGAGAGCGAGTAAATGATGAGACTTTTCATTTTTGGGTGAACTATAACTTTAAGAGTTTAAAAAATGTAAACATTGATAACTGTTTATGCATAGCTTTCATGCTCTAAATTTAAATTTTGGGTGGGGTCATATAGAAACCAACGCAACCGATGGTTACCCTAGAAAACATTCATATATAACCCATATATAAGTGTGTTAAAACATTTTGAGCTAAAACAACGCAGCATGCATTTATTTAAAATTCAGAGGTTGGGTTTGTCCGTTTTACCCAACCATGGGTTGAAAATAACTCAGCATTTTTTAGATTGTAGTTTTGTTAAAAATAAAAATATATTTTTGCAATCACAAAGAAAATAACTTTTATTAATAATACGTTTAGATAAAACCGCATAATATTTTTTTGTGATATTTTTGGTGATCTGTCGGGATAAAGTTCTCAAGCAAAGGCCCGGCCATAGACTGTCACAAAATAATTTTCTATGGCAATGAAAAGCATATACGGTTATTTTTCATGGAGCCTAAACATTGTTTGAAAACCTTACGTTTTTGTTTCACAACCAATATACATCTTCAATATCTAATAATAAGTCGGGGACTCTCCTGCAAGCAGTAACGGTACTGATAAACACATCACCTACTGTAGTAAAGAGTACCCTTCAGTTTCATTTCCCTAAATTATGTTACGTGGTTACAGTGCCTGCTATTTTGCTATTGAGATTACGGGTGTAATGAGCCCCTCCGAGATCCGTTAAGAAACCAGACGGTCTGTTGGTGAGGAAGAGATGTGGTGGACTGCACCTCCTGTTAGCCCCCCAGAATGGCATAATGATTGCCTAACCAACTCCCATCCTGAAGCAATCACGCTGTGTTTACAGGAAAGTGGTGTAAGGGCAAAGACTAAACTGATTCATAACCTCCCATGTCATTTTCGAGTGAATTTGATCAATATTTACGTCTGCTGAAAGAGTGCATAGAAGGAAGTGACTTTTCACTACTTATACTGAAGCTTGTTGAAATCAAATTCCTGTGGAAGGAGCATAGAATTACATCCGCATCTCAGGATTGTAAACATTTGAAAGTATTCGGCTCAAGTGTCAGACAATTGCATTTGCGTCGCTAGTGTACACGCAGCACACGAAACAAACACAACCTCTGGAAAACACACAGTGTCAAATATTTTCTCACATATTCACACACACCCGTGACATAAATACTTTTAGGAAGTTGACGTCCGGACATCAAAAAAGTGTGATTATTTTAAATGTATTAAAAACTTTTTAAAACAACATTCAAAACTAATTAGTAAGGGTAAAAATGTGGTGACCATCCTGGTAAAAAAACAGTGACCAATATATAGAGCACCTAATATATATTTACTCTACTATATTTTATTCATAAAAATAAGATGATGTTATGCATCACTTAGACCATCTTTCTCCCAAGTTATTATAATAAAAGCATCTCAAACAATGAGCAAATCTCACCTGCATATCACTATAATCACAGATACGATGTGCTCCACCGTCTCCAACAGCAGCAGGGTGTCCACCCAATCCCAGCAGCCCTTACCCCAGCACCTCAGCCTCTATACTGCTTCAGTCTGGCTTCAGGTCTCACGTGACCTTCCAGAAAATGAGAAGAGTGTCTCACACTCAGTAATGCTTCCTGCCCAGAGATGATCAAAAGTGACCCTCTGAGAGCAAGTTCGACCACAGCACTCCACTCTGAGTGGCCGGGAGAAGATGAATGAGGAGAGTAAGAGGAGGAGAGATAAAAAGTGCCTCACGCGCTGTGTCTACACAGGAAGATGTTACAGACCAGACAGCATTTTTTTTTTTTTTTTTTTGAGATTGAGATGTGCACCACAATGAGTAAAAGCTATTTCCAGAGTGTAAATAAGAAGACATAGAGAAATGGTGAAGTATGCCTGAGACGGTTACAAAAATGCCACAACTTCCTGTTTGGCAAATATGAAGCTTTTGTCTGACGCGCACTTGAAGATGCGCACCGCATAATGGAATATAATTGCAATTTGCATTCAAGTGCTCAAGTGATTTATGCATGTCTGATTTGAAGTATAAGCAACAGTTTACTCAACAGTGTTTGATGTTTTATATAGCACAAGTGGTTGGTTAATGGAATAAAACTTTGTGAACAAAACGTTCTCTAGAGTCAAACCTCCTACTGCTTTTCTGCCTGATGCATTCAGAGAAATTCGTGCTTTTCTGAGAAACGAGGTTAAACCTATGGACGACCTTATATTTTCTTAAGAGACCAATTTAAAGGTTACATTTAAAAGGCAACGTACCTACATTTCTTGGAAAAATGAATGACCTTTCAGTGAATTTCACATATTATTGGCTATAACCGAGTTGTTAATTTTAAATCTGGCAACAAATAAGACTTTTTATTTGATGTAATCCATTTTAAATGGGGTATGCAAAGATGTGTGGTGTTATAAGATTCTTGATAATACTTTTCTAAAGATTGAAGATTTATATTATTTAAATCCTTGTGTTTATTGTTGTGGCAAATCTATGAACATTTGTATGTAAACATACTGTACTGTGGTTTACCCATGTTAGTGGGCAAAGCATAAAAAAAAGTGAGAAAAAAAAATTCAGTTCCTTCTTCATCACCTACACTGAATAATCCCTTTGACTGTGTTTTCCATAAAACTGTAAACTTTTACACTTAACGTAAAAAAAATTCCAGGTGACTTCACTCAAATTGTATAAATAGGTTTAAATATAATTGTGACCCATCAGTCCGGAAAACCCCTAAAGTTTTTTTTTTTTTTACATAAAATCATCCTGCATAATGTAAAGAAAATTCAGTAAAAAATATAACCTTCATATCTTTAAGAGTGAGTAAGGTCCTGACAAAGATTGAAATTACTGCGTGTAATTTCAAACTTTCAAACTGGGGGAGAATTAATTTCATTAATAATTAGTCTGAATTAGACAAATATGTTGTCAAACACACCAATCCATTTCAACAAAACATTTTAATTTGGTTAACCTTCGAGGCGTGGCTATAAGTTAGTAAACTTTTACTTTATGTTAGCCCCCAAACGTTGTTTGATGGTAAGATTCTAGGTCAACTCTTAAGCACGTTGCACATTGTTTTATCTAGAACCTACCCATGTACTAAACAACCACATAATACCCATAATGCATTGCAAAGGTCCAAAAAATCTAGCAGCTCGGCTACACTGTAAAAAAGTGCAACCTACTTAAAAAAAGAACATCTATTCGTAACACTTAAAATACTTACAAAATTGAAGTTTTTTTAAACGTTTTACTTAAAATTTAAGTTAAAATGTTTACTTTTTAGGTTTTGCAAATTGAAGTAATTTTTTAAAGGGCACCTACAAGGTGTTTGGACATTAATGTATGTTGGCAGTGTGTGAACACAACCCCCAACAATGAAAAAAATATCTTTACTCCTTTTTTAATCTTTTAATCTCTCATTAGACATGCTGTTTTGATTCTCTTAGCAATGTGATGTCACACTGATAAAGCCCCAACTACGGCCACTGACTGACAGTCCTATTTTACCATAGTTTCTGCCCTTTGGATGCTGTCTGCTATTTTTCTGTGATTCTCTGATAAATCTGATCTATTTTAACCAAAGCATTCACTATCTCTTTATGTAAAGAAGCGAGAAGCAACAGCTCATTTGCATTTAAAGGTACCCAAATAGAGTGAAGAGCTTGATTCCAAAACGCCATAAATGCAATAAAAAAATCAGTAGTCTTAATGGTCAGTATTAAAAAAGTAAATTCTTAATTTTACACACAAAAAAATATCCGCTGTGTTATTCTGTCATCTTTACTCCCTTTTATCCCAAAACGCGATAAATGCCAGTTATTATTTTACTCGAAGCCAAGGAAAATCGAGCAGGACCAAAACATTTTACAGCTGATCGCTGTCAAAAAAGTTCAGCGACGACATCCCAAGTATAACTGCAGCAATTTGGATGTGTTTTTATATGACAAAGTGAGTATAATTTGGCAAAGATGATGCACATTTATATATTGATTCAATAGATTTATAGCATTTTGAAAAAATATCAGTTTTTATAATAAATCTGAAAATCAATTTATGGATTTGATTTTTTATGTTTTTATAACCTAAACATGCTATGTGAAAGTTTGTAACAGAAAATAGTTGTTTTCATCTTGTCACTTTCTTTGTATAGAAAACACATTTTTACCGAAATTAGTCAAAATGAATTTATTGCGTTTTGGAACCAAACTCTTCAAATGATCTGTGAGGTATTTTGAGCTGAAACTTCATAGACAAATTCTGGACACAACTGAAAATTATATTAAATATTGTAAAAATTGACATAATGTGCCCTTTACATTAACCCAGCTTTCACTTTTTAAAGTGTTTGTGTTTACCATTCAAACATTTTCCACTCCTGTCAGATTTGATAAATTACGCTCCAAAAAGTAAAGGTACTTCATGACACCAAATAATTTTTTTTTTTTTGCTAAATGGTTGCATTATATTATATCTTTAACAACTGAAGACTAACAACTTTCTGTTTTCAAAAAAAGGTTCTTTAGAATATAAAAGATAATAAAAAAATACCTATGTTAAGAACATGTGACTAAATGGCTAATAACTTTGCAACTATATGTCAACTAACTCTCATCAGAATATTACTGAACTGTTGGGGTAGGGTTAGTGGAATAAGGCCACATCCATATGAAACCACAGTTTTTTTTCTTGTTTTAAAAATGAGTTCCGGCTCGGTCTGGACGAAAAGCAGATACAGTAGAAAATGTACATATATACAGCTAATCGTGTCTCCGTGTGGATGAGCTCTGACTTGACATGAAGTTGCAAAGTTACTTATATTCAGTAGAAAGTCTGCTGGGGCATCATCACAATAAAGTGTTAGCGGATACATACCAGGCAGTCTACTAATAGTCGTTTACAAGAAGATGCAAAGTTAGATATATTTAGTAAAATACCTAAAAAGAGCTATCAAAATAAAGTGTTAAATGTGCCATATTTTATATAAACCTCGTGCATGCAAATAGGGTGGCCATTCGTGCCAGTTCCGCCGAACATGTTTTCGGGTTCGTTCTCCGGAAGTCGCGTTGGTCGACCGTATACGTCATCAAGGTTTAATATTTCGAGTTTAATTTCAGAAAAGCAACCGTTACATTTCAAGGTAAGAATGAAACTACAATGAATGTATGTCATAAAAGAAATAAATCTTAATTTTCTAATGTATTTTAACTGAGATGTGAGAACCTCGATGACGTGTGCGGTCGAGCAACGCGACTTCCGGAGAACGCACCCGAAAACATGTTTGGGACGTGTCCGGCCGAACTGGCACGAATGGCCACCCTACATGCAAAAGACTGCTGGAAAACCGGACAATCTCTACATAACATCAACTGTGATGACAAAGTTGATATGTACACCCCTAACATTAAATTACACATTAAATTAATTACAAAGTTGTTAAAATGCTAAAAACAAAGCTTTGACTGCTGAGTTAGCGCTACATGCTAGTTAATGCTATATGCTAGCATTTAGGCTGAAGTTCTACTATTGACATTGTGCAGGTCAATACTGAAAAAAAAATACAGACTAAGCACTCAAAAACGTCCATTAACAATCTCCAAACACTTAATTGTTCCTCAAAATCTATATTTTCGTCTGATACAGGCTCAAACATATAAGGTTACTAATGTGAGCTACTGGCATGAGCCTCAGAGCAGAGCAAACAGAGCAGAGCACAATATTATTATTCATGACCCTTCCAAATATGGAAAAATAGACCATTTAATTTAAAAGACAAATCTGAGGGTTGTAAATGGACATAATTTTTGCACTTAATTAAACCTTCTATGTTAATTTCAAAGAACAGTTTTATAGATTATTCCAATGCATTCTTTGGCACCTTTAACAAAAATTTGAATTCACAACACCATAATCACACCCTTTTTTTATATTAACGTGGGCATGCTCACAGGACCCCAGTAACCAAAAATGAATCAAGATAACTGGGTTACAGATGAATTTCTGCATTTATTAAACCTGCTGGAATGCTCTACCATTCCCTTCCACAAAACTACAAACTCATTTCTAAGGTTACATGTGTACAAAAGTCCTTCATAGCAATAAGTCTCAAGCAAACCTAATTCTCAGTGACATGCAGCCTAATGCTCAGGTCTAGAGTCAGTTAGGAATATGAACACACACCCGATACAGCTCCACCAGCATAAACAAGATCGCTTTAAATAGCCCTTTCACCCCATCGCCATTAGCAGCTGATCTGAGAACAGTGCAGCCAGTCTTTGTGCACTCGGTTCGTCCTTCGAGACAGCATGATCTCAGTCTTTATCAAGTCACGGTCCTTCAGTGAGCAAACGTATGAAATGACAATGGAAAACACCAGTACTGTTTTCCAGGTAATATAAACAAGATTCTCAGTGAAAAATAGGAACTGAAACGAAAAGTGGTTTCGTTACAAGAAATATAAAAAAACAGGGAATTCCAGCCACTACACAGATAACTATTTTGTATCACAGTTCATACAATCTCTTCCGATGAAAAAGCGTCAGACTGGGAAATTCTCATTGTTTAGTTGTATACAAACAAATGTGCGACTGTGCTACTGTAGGGTCCAAAACTGTCCTCTCACAGAAACACATCTTCTGGGAAGTAAGTTGAGAGGTCAAAGAGCCTGGTGTTGCAAAAAACACATCCTGGTGCGTTCCTAAGGTCAGGCACTCATCAACCCTCTCGTCATCCCCTTAACGGTTTCTTCAAAGGATGCTTACGCGCTCCGTCAGGCCCTGCATATCTGCATCCTCGGTGCCGTCCTCATCGTCATCTGACGCAGGGGGCGGTGGCACCAGATGAGGAGGGTACGGCAGCGTGTGGTCACGAGCGTACTGCTGCCAGCGGCTGTCATCGCTCTCGTGGGTTATGTAACGCTCGCCGAGCTTTGACTCCAGCTCTCGGAGGTCCAGCCAAGCCTGGTAATCCTGAGGGAAAGCGGACGAGGAGAGAGAGATTAAGTAGACGCGAGGGCGCCAAAGCTAATGACGACCCATTTCACCAAAGCATCACTTAGAGTGCTTATTTGTCCTTAATGTAATTTGCACCTCGACACACAGAACTCGCTTTTACAGCAAATCCATACTTACACTTCAGCCTCGCGGGGGTTGTTTTTCTGTCTTTTGTTATAATGTGTGGCTTTTAATGGACATATTTTCAATAGTCTTTATTATGACTGTCCTCGCTTCTTGGTAATTATAAAGGGGTCATTTTTAGCACTATTTGCAATGTTGCCCTATTGAATCTGTTATAGAAAAACAGATTTGAGGCGTATTTGTATCATGCACTTAAAAAAAAATGCGCTGATAGTTCAATTCAAAGATAGGTTAAAAAGAGACAAACCCAAACGTTGGGTTATATAAATCATGTTGTCCCTTTTTGACCCAACCATGCAAATAGCCCATCGTTGTTTTTTTTTTTTATGTATATAGTGTAATAGCTTATAGATAATAACATTATATACCTATGTGTATATAATATAGTTTTATGTTTTGTGTGATTTGTATACTTGAATTTATCTTTTTTTGTTTGATGTTCTTTTTGCATAAATTCGAAATAAATACAATAAAAAAAAAAAAAAAATGTGTGTAAGTTATGTGACCCCGTCTGTGTAATCTGGGCTAAAGTTTCAATCTTACAATGAGATTTGTAGCATCAAAGTTTGTTCTTTACATTACATAAGATGATTCATGTAGAAAATATACTTTAGCTGGGTTTTCACAGATTGGGTCACATACTTGCATTAGCTTTAAAAATATACCACCTTGTTTCTTTGTGGCCGGTGGGCTTTTTATTTAAGAAGAGATTGAAGACAGGAAATGATGGGGATGTTTAAATGTCATTTAAACTTAGTCTGCCCACGTAAAACACGAAACCACATGACAAAATTCTTAAGGCCAGTCAAAACTACTTGACGCTTTAAACCCCGCTGAGTGCCTACTTTCACTAAAAAACAAACAAACAAACATGAGATTCAAGTGTGTTAATGTTTGACATTACCTGCAGATAGGAGTGGCTGAGACTCTTATCCACGCTGTAGCGTTTTCTCATCTTCACCTGCAGCAGGTTATTGATGAGGTCGATAGCTACGGAGAAACGGAAAAAAAAATCACACCAACTGAATTTGCATTGATCCGAACTAAAAGATGTTTGGTCGCAGGCAGAAAATCAAAAACAGATGGAGTTACTTCACAACAGGCCTGCTTTTAATGCATCATATTTCCTCCAAGTAATGGCCTGAAATAACCACACATAGTGTTCACGATTCACCTCAATTGACTTTGACAAATACATTTATTCTCCAGCTGACATGATACACCTCAAGAGGAACATTTATTTTTTCAAGTAAAATACACTTTTAGGTTTTTTGCTAGATGTTTCATTTAAATTGATATCGAAGTCTATTTAAAGTCCCAGTAAACCGGAAGTTGCGGAAAGTGGGTGGAGCTGAGGTGGCTGGTTGCTTAAACCACGCCCGTCTAACTTGACAGAAGTGAAGACATTGGCAATACACCTGTCACTCAAGTGGCCACGCCCTTAATTATGCAGCACATTAAGGCTTAATATAATTTAAACGGATGAGTTACAAAAACATTCACCCCCCTTACAATTGTCATGAAGGGCAAAATTAGCTACGTATATAGACCAAAAACACTTTTTGTACCATGCGGTAAACATATTTTCGGCTGTAAAGTTGGGCATTTTAACATGGGGGTCTATGGGATTGACTCCCATTTGAAGTCAGCCTCTAGTGGCCAGTCGATGAATTGAAGTTTACGCCACTTCAGTGTTGGCTTCACGATAGAGACCTGAAGGTTGCCCCTTGGCATTTTTTCGAGTCAAACAGAATATTGCGCGAGGAAAATGGTGGGCGTGGCTTGTGTCTTTCACTGTAAATTGACTGGATATAGAAAAGATTATTCAGAAATAAAACTCGGGGTAGACTAACAGTTGAAGGGGTGTGGTTAATGGATGCTCCGCCCAGTTCCGCTTAGCTGATGTCATCAGAGAAGAATCGCCACACAAGAGGGTGGAATTACATTTAAAGATTTTGATTGATGAATGTTTATAAGTGCACATGAATTAAAAAAATAATAATATGATGACTCACGTGGATAAATTGTTTATAATGAACCCTAAAATATTTCATTGCAAAATAACAATTGCCAAGACACTCTTAAAGGGGACATATCAGGAAAATCTGACTTTTTTATATGTTTAGGTGCTATAATTGGTTGCCAGTGCTTCTATCAACCTAGAAAATGTGACAAAGATCAACCCAGTAACTTAGTTGTGGTAAACCATTTCCTGCAAGCATGTGAAAAAATAGGTCATTAAAATTTGGCTCCCCTGTGATGTCAGAAAGGGATAACACTGCCCTTAATCTGCAACTATCCAACCACGGCACTGCCACTTAGTGCAGAGATCAACTTATTTGCATGTTAAAGGACACCCAAAACGGCACACTTTTGCTCACGCCTACAAAGTTGCAATTTAAACATGTTATAATAAATTATTTGCAGCTAAAACTTCACATATGTACTCTGGGGACACCACAGATTTATTTGACATCTTTAAAAAGTCTTGTAAAATGTCCTACCCAGTCTCACAAAATTATGTACCTATATTTACGTAATTTTTTGATTCTTTTTCGTGATACTGTCACGAATTTACCCGTTTTCGTGTTTTTTTCCCCGTAAATTCTGTTTATGTGTCATTGTCACGTATTGGTTACTCAACTGCTTTTTCCTATTTTCAAACCATTGTCGCTTCGGTTTAGAATTAGATTTGGTGTTTGCGTTAGGATGTCAATTTACGTATTGGTTTATACTATTTTTTCTGGGTTTTTTATATTATCTTAATTTTAGAGGGGTTAGAGTTGGGTTTGGGTAAGGATGTCATTTTATGTAAATCTTCCCCTTAACCGAAGCGACAATGGTAAGAAAATAGGAAAAAGGAATTGAGTAACCAATCCGCGACATTGACACATAAACAGAAATTCGTGTTACGATCACGAAAAAATGGGGAAATTCGTGACATTATCATGAAAAATAATCAAAAAATTACATGACTATAGGTACGTAATTTCGTGTGAAATGTCCCCTTTAACAATCCTTTATCGATTGATGACTGGCTCTTGGGAATTCTGTCACTATTATCTATCACCTATTATCTTTGTTAACATTGTTTTTTGGGGTTACCTTCAGGAGAGATCTGTTTCCACGGGTTGGGCGGGTACATGAAGGCGGCGTTGTGGATCTGATCGTTGATGTCCTCGTCCTCATTGAAGGGAAAGGTTCCACTCAGACTCACGTACATGATCACACCAACCGACCACATGTCCAGCGAGCGATTATAGCCCTGGTTCAGGAGGACCTCAGGTGCCAAATATGCTGGCGTACCCACAACAGAGCGACGGAAAGACTTCTCACCGATGATGCGTGCGAAGCCAAAGTCACATAGTTTGACCTGCATGAATAAGAGTAAAGCGTGAATATGCGGTATGTGGGTGGAAGAGGTGTTAAGACAGGAGTTAAAACTGAAGTGTAAAAAACTAACTATGCAGTGCATCTTATTGTTTTATACAGTGAATAAACTTCATTGATACTACATGCTTATATGCTTGTTGAATTAAGTCACAATTGTCATCACCTGTGGGAAAGGATCTGCCGATGCCAATAACACATTCTCAGGTTTGAGGTCACAGTGCACAATGTTTTTGAAGTGAAGGTGCCTCAAAGCTGCTAATATCTGGAGTGAGAGAGACAGAGCAAGATGCATTTGCAGGATATTTGCAGAATGTGGTTATGTTCTAAGAAATGTGACTTCAAAATATTTCACACTAATACTCAGCCTCTCAGTACCAAAGAAATGCACCGACCCAACCCAAGACAAACCCGAGAAAATTAGGCCACCTTTCCACTGTACACGACAAACAATGGCTAATATGTCACTAATTCCCTATGGAGAGTCGCAAAGGAGCTGCGTGAGGTGTCAACCATATGCGGGTACGTCCTTTTCTTATCCGTTTTAAGCGTTGGATCCGTTAAAATTTTTTCCTTGTGTGACTGCACCACATGCCATACACTCTAAAAAACAAACGGTGCTATATAGCACCAAAACAGTTGCTTTGGATCGTAACGATAGAAGAACCATTTTTAGTGCCATATAGCACCGGTGAAGAACCAGTGAAGCACCAGTGAAGCACCAGTGAAGCACCTGTGTAGAACCATATAGTGCTATGTAGAACCATATGTGGTGCTATATGGCCCCTATATGGTTCTACACTGGTGCTTCACTGGTGCTTCACTGGTGCTTCACTGGTTCTTCACCGGTGCTATATGGCACTAAAATGGTTCTTCTATCGTTACGATCCAAAGCAATTGTTTTGGTGCTATATAGCACCGTTTGTTTTTTTAGAGTGTATGCCAACTGGAAGTGATGTATTTCAGTCCATTCCAATCAAAATATTGTGCATCTAAGTGGACCTGTGAAGTCTATAATATAGAAGTATATATAGTGGGGTTCGAAAGTCCACAATAGAAAATGACCAAGTGCACCTTCATTATTTCTAATTCATAAATCAAATGCAAAATCATGCAAATTTGTGGAAATGATAATGAAAATGTAATTTTACAAATAGTCAAATTCCTTGCTTCTATTGAAGCACATGGTTAATGACATACTGTCAAAGCAATAGTAAAATCTACTTTAAATGCAAAATAGATGTATTTTCCTATTTTAGTTATCAATATTTTATTTTTTAATAAAAATCTCTTAAAAATATTCCAAACAGGCACAGTCACAAGTGTCTCTGAGATTTTTGGACCTCTCTACACCCATCCTCTTATTTACATTTATGCATTTGGCAGAAGAAGTGACATACGGTGCATTCAAGCTATACATTTTATTATCAATATTTTGTTCTCTGGGTTCAAACCCATGGCCTTTGTGCTGTTAATGCGATGCTCTGCTACACGAGCTACAAAAATACATTTTAGCACAAACCTGTGTGATAAGGAATTTTGTCAGTCTCTCAGGAAGTCGACCTTTCTCGCTAGACAGGATCATCTCCAGCATGTCACCATGAAGTTTTTCCATTACCACAAACACCTTCTCGGGCGTCTCAAACATGCACTCTAGATTTACTATACCCAAGTGTCTCAGGCTCTGATGGCATAGGGGAGAAAAAAAGAGAAGCGGTGATGGAGCCTAATGAGTCACAACATTGTCACCTGTTTGCATTCATGAGCTTATATTAGGTGTCCACACACAACATGTTCAATTGTGATGAATGAGTTCATTATAATTCTATCCAAAAACATCAACAGCTGGACACTGGTTCAATTCAACATTGATTCTTCATCGCCCCCTGCTGGTTACCTGCAGTATGGCCACTTCATTCCTCAGCTGGCTCTCCTGCTTGGTCGGGAATCGCAGCTTGTCAATCACCTTCACGGCTACGTCCCGCCCACTTTTCCTGTGTTTCCCTGAGGTGAGGTTAGAAAATTATGTATTGTTGTATAGTGTATTTTGTCCTAACAGGTGCCTGGCAAAGCACACAAGTGTCTTTATTTTGTTTTATAAATAAACACACCTCCATACACCACACCAAACTGTCCAGAACCCAGAACCTCATCAGCAAAGATCTGGTAGACCATTCCAATATCCTGTTGTGCACATCATCACCATCATAATCATTATCATCACACTGATTGATGTAATTCAGTTTTAAAGGTCAAAATGGGCCACTTACCACATTCTCCTGAATCTGGCTGTTAGACACAGAGATGTTGACTGACGCTTGGCCTGAGAATCGAACAGATCGATATAAACCACATTAGCCCCATTTAATCATCTCCATGTTATGCTCACATTACACAGACAATCTAAAGGATTTATGTAGGTTTCAAACACACGGAAGTTTTATTTAGCATTTGGTGTTTAAAATGCAATTATTCTTGTCATGTTGATAACTGTGGAGGATTTGGATGTTCGATCGCACTGCATTGTGGGATGCAGCTGTATACTAAGTATACTAAGTCATCTATGTTTGCCATTACACACAATTTGTCATTGGGGCGGTACCCTTTCAAAAAGTACACTTTTGTACCTAAACAGTGCATATTAGTACCTAAAAGATTAGGACCTTTTCAAAGAGTACCGTCCCGGAGTTTATATGTATGGAGAAATTCACCATCCACAAATATGTTTATACAGGATATGCAAACTATTTGCATAATTTCTGATCCTCTGTGTGAAAACCAACTAAAGTCATTTTTTATGATTAACTGTTTTCTACATAAAATCATCATCTTATATAATGTAAAGAACAATCTGTGAAAATAAGGGCTGTTAACCGAATAATAAAAAATAAAAATTTGTGTTTGCATAATACAAAGTATGGGTGTGTATTGTGTGTAATTATTATGTACACATAACAATTACACACATTATTCATGCAAACACAATCTTTTATTTTGTATGCGGTTAATCACAATTAATTGGTTGATAGCCCTATAGTGAAAATGAAGAATTTCGTGGCAAAATGAGATGTTTTTGTCAAAACATGTTTATTATTATGTTATCATGTTATTATTTTGTTTTATGGTGCTACTTAGCTGTATTTTTTAAGTTATGAAGGTTTAAATAAAAACAAACCAACTGCAGTTGAATTGATATTAATTGAAATGCAAAACCAAAAAACGAGATTTCTGAAAAATTAAAAAAAATTGAGTTATCTCGTTTTGCAACGAAACTCTTCAAATATAACCTGGATTTCACCACCATTATTCAATACTTTCCTATGTTCTTACCTCAACTTAGATGAACTAATACATATCTATCTTTTTCAATGCGTGCACTTAATCTTTGTACAGGGCGTCATGAATGTATTAGCATTTAGCCTAGCCCCATTCATTCTTTAGGATCCAAACAGGGATGACTTTAGAAGCCACCAAACACTTCCACGTTTTCCCTATTTAAAGACTGTTACATGAGGGGTTACACGAGTAAGTATGGTGGCTTCTAAATTCAACCCTGTTTGGATCCTAAAGGGGATCGCACACCGACCGTCGAGTAGCGTCTAGGACAACTCGGAGGTATTGTAAACCAGAAGTGCACATTAAATAGCCCGAGCTTCGTCAGATAGCATCTACTTCAAAATGCTAAATATACGTTAGCAGCCAATGTTAATCGTTAATGATTTGGGACAAATATGATGTTATTTACTGTTAAACTATGTGAGTGGCGCTGTGTGGCGCGACAGGGATTTGAGCAACTTCCTGAGTCACAGCTGGGCGGCGCGGACAGGCGCCACCTGGCGGTGCCGGTGTGCGTATACTCATAGAAAACAATGTGTTTGATTTTTTTAGAACGGCACATTTTTGCCAAATTTTTAATGTAGAATAGCTATATGCTCTTCCAAACAAAGCTTTGGTCCAACTTACGATGAGGGATGTGTCCTTCTGCCGGTGGGTTGTCTTGAAAGATGACCGGCATAAGCGCTTGACGAATTGCAGTCTCCCAGCCTTTGGCAAATTCCCGACCCACTCCGCTATTGGGCGCAATGGAGCTGGGCGCGACAAAGTGCGGAAGGTTGGGGTCCTCGCCGACGAAGTAGATCATGTTGCCCGTCATAATCTCAAAGCAGTGGGGACTCGTGCTAACAGGCATGAGCGAGAAATCACCCGCCGGGCGTAGCTCCAGAATTTCTGACAGAGGAATCTCCTGTAAAGGAGGAAATGGAGCAAATCCAGGCCATGCATTAGGATTAGGGGAGGTGAATTTTTGGTGAACTCATTTGTAACTCATGCTTCACTTTTCTCTTACATAAGGGTGTAAGGACATGCAATAATATGTAATATCATGTATGTGATTTAGAGTTTTATACCTTGTAATATTTGTTGGTGGTATCGTTCTGAAATAGGATAATGCATTTGCAGTCCAGTCGCCAGTAGTGTCTCTTCCTCTGTTGGAGGGTGAGGTGAGAGGTCAGAGATCAAACAGTAGGTCAACAAGTGGTCAGTAGGTCAACACCCCATCAGACAGGAAGGAAAATAAAGATTAAACAAAGCTGGAGAGGAGAAGAGATGAGACGAGACGAGACAAGACAAGAGAAAAACCAAGAGGAAAGTTAGAAGAAAAAAGACTAAAGAGTCAGACGTTACGTAGAAATTCAGAAGCTTAACAGGAGGTGAAAGCATGTCAATAGATCAATGCTGAGAAAATGCCTCGGACTATTTTTCTATTCTTCGTCAAAATACATCTAGAAGCACCGAACGCTGTGGGCGACATTTAGCGCCATTGATTCACACGAATCAATGTCCGGTCTAATAGTCGCCCGGTAGGGGACAGGCACAGCAGAATAGACTGTGATTTAAAAGCTGAAGATTTGGTAATATTATAGGGCAGACTGATACAGAGCATAGAAAGATATATCAATAGTGATGTTTCAAGCGAATCAGGAAGGTGTACAGAGTAAAGGCCCCGATATACTCGAACTGAAATCGACAAATGAATGTACGTGACATCATTTGTTTCAGCGGTTTAAAATAGTTTGCCAGCAAACTTACAGGAAAGATATTCTCTGTTAAACACTGTCTCACCGATGATGATGATGATGTAAGTGCTGGGTGTGGTCTGTAGCTCCACCCACTTTTACACAAACATTTAATTCTCTCATATCATCACATATTTGCTTGGCACTCTTTTTAAATAAGTATGCCAGGGCCTTAAAAACTCTGTGTACTATATACAATGTTCAAAGTATCTACCAATGTGTCCTTGTTGCTGTAGTGCACCATCCAGCCCTCTTTGATGGCCGTGCTCGAGCGGCGTGTGGTCTGTCTGATTGACTGCACAACTCTCATCAGAGGAATATTAGCACTGAGGAAACATGACAGCATACAGTCCGTACATGAGAACTTGCATGGATTCAGATGTGTGATAGACACAAAATGTTAACTTACATACAAGCAGTTTTAACACATTTGCACACTGAGTTTAAAATTCTTATCCGATTTTTCACACATTAAAAAATAAATAAGACCTCGCGTTGTGGCAATCACGTTTCAAAATGCCTCCAAAACTTTCATCCTTTATAAAAAAAATTTGATTAAATTTGTTTTTCACATCCACAGCAATCATTTTGAGAGGTGTTTTGACAATTCAGAGCCATCGTACAAGCAAACGCTAAAATCCAGAATTGCATCTGACTATAGTTGGTTCACTTTGTCTCGGAGGACAAAGGGCGGAATACAAAGAGACGGAATATAAAGACAGATGATTGCGGAACAGCTTGGAAAACAGGACGGCAGGTACTCATTTCAAGACAAGGGTGAATGAAAGATTATACAGTATTGTGCTGAAGTTAACTAAGCTTGTTGCTCATTCATCCATGAAAAGTGCTTACATTATGAAGAGTACACTATTGTTTTGCTACTAATTGTTTTACAACCGATTAATTAATACGCATCAGACTCAACCTGCTAGGTTTCTGTGCGTGACACATCTTAAGGATGACGGATACTAAAAAAAAATATATGAAAATTTCGGATTTCAGTGTGAAAAGATCTTTAGGCATAAAAACACAAATGAAGAGTTTCGTTGCAAAACGAGATAAATCAATTTTTTTAAATTTTTGTCAAAACATGTTTATTATTATGTTATCATGTTATTATTTTGTTTTATGGTGCTACTTAGCTGTATTTTTTAAGTTATGAAGGTTTAAATCAAAACAAACCAACTGCAGTATGAATTTATATTAATTGGAATGCACAACCAAAAAACGAGATTTCTGAATTTTTTTTTAAACGGAGTTATTTTGTTTTGCAACGAAATATTCATACTGACATAATAGCACTTATACAAGAAACATTTCATTAATTTCTGTATTCATTAGGTACACTCTTAAAGGGGTTATATGGTATTGCTAAAAAGAACATTATTTTGTGTATTTGGTGTAATGCAATGTGTTATGCAGTTTATGGTTTAAATCTTAACACATTATTTTCCACATGCCATACATTATGGTTGCTCCTCTATGCCCCGCCTTTCTGAAATGCATTAATTTCTACAAAGCACATTTTTCAGAAAAGCCTGGTGTGCTCTGATTGGCCAGCTATTCAGTGCATTGTGATTGGCTGAATACCTCAAGCATTTGATGGAAATGTTACGCCCCTTACCATATTTGGAAGATCAGGTCCCAAAGCACAGGCAACGATAAAATCGATACAGCGAGAATAAAAGTTACACCTTCTTTTTTCCTTATACATTTGGGCATCGTTGAGCACATCTGTCCACACAGTGATGTAGATATGTGGGGAAGTGTTTGAATGAGACATTTTATGAAGGCGTCGATGATCCTTCAGTTTTTGGACCAAAATCTCTTTGGGTTTGAGACTTGACAGATCTTCTATATGCACAAACAGCTTTTAACTCTTTCCCTGCCATTGAGGAGTTATATCGTCAATTAAGAGAAAACATTTGGATGAAAAAACGTGATCCAGATGAGTTTTTATGGTTATCTGTAATTCGCAATTATCCATTAGATTACCCAATGTATAAAAAAAATAAAAAAATTGTTTTTTATTAATTTTAACTCTGTGTATGTTTTGATCTTCGCTTTGAATATGATCTCTAACAAAACTACACCACAAAAATGCAATTATTTCAGCTTATATTTTCAGTTTATAAGCAGAGAAAATATAAAAGTTTTGTTTGTTTGTTTGAAAGCAGTGTCTGTTCTTTCATTTGATATATGTGTATGTTTATATATTTATAGAAGAAATTTTTCTTGGAAGGCATTTTATGAAACTTTTCTGAAAATCACAAAAAATGCTGGGGGGCAACTTTTAAAAAAAAGGCTGCCAGGGAATGAGCTAATAATCCAAAGAAAAAGGAAACCATAAAATGCATCATATGACCCCTTTAAAAATAAGGATTCCTAAAAGGTTCTTTGTCAGGCTGAATGGTAACATAAAGAACCTTTAGCATCCACATAACCTTTCTGTTATAAAAGATTTTACAAACTATGAAAAGGTAGAACGAGAACTAAAATTGATTCTTCAAATTCCCATTGGTTCTTGTCATTAAATGGTTCTTAATCAATGTGAAAAAAAAACATTTTGGAACACAATGCCAAACAAGAATAATTTTTGTGTTTCATAATGAACCTTTAACATTCAACAGACATTTCTGTTTCACATAGAGTTCTTTCTATTGGTAATTAAAGTTGTTTAGACTATAAAAAGGTAAGAAATAAAACCATTAATTTTAGGAACCTTTAACTGAATGGTTTCTTTGCGAAACCAAAACAGGTTCTTCTATAGCATCGCTGTGAATAACCTTTACCAGCACCTTTTTAAGAGTGTGAATGAAGTGATTTATAAACAGGCTGAATTTTGTACTTGTTTACAATCTTCTTGTGGTTAAATGGTAAAACTTTAAAAACGTGCTTAACAAACCTCTGGTCTCCACCGGCTCCATCCTGGCTGCTGTCTGGGGAGAAAGAGCCAGGGATACTGCAAGCTTCATCTGAATCATCCATCATAGAAGATTTATCTTGGTCTGGATAGTCATTACTGTAATCCATCGGCACCTCAGCATCTGTGCTCGGACTCAACATGTCTAAGATATGGCACAAAAACAGATGAAGAAATGTCACAATAATGACATGTTGAGATGCAGAGATGGCTCTGTACAAATATTTCAAATGTGTTAAGTAAGTCAACACTGTTTCTATCACACTCGAATTACCTTCAAGAGTCTCGCCTAAACAGTCGTTTGGGACCTTGTACGCACATCGCTTGTGACAGTTGAACTTACAGTCTGAAAAACAAAGTGTTACTATCAAACATGAAAGTCCAGCACAAGTTCAATGTGTGTGTGTGTGTGTACCTGGTAATTATCACGTTGTGGGGACCAATTGTCCCCACAAAGATAGGAATACCAGTGTTTTTGTGACCTTGTGGGGACATTTTGATGTCCCCATGAGGAAACAAGCTTATAAATCAAACAAGATGATGTTTTTTGAAAATGTGTAGTAGAAGTGTTTCTGTGATGGTTGGGGTTAGGGAATGGGGTAGGTAAGGGGAATAAAATATACAGTTTGTATGGTATAAAATGCATTACGTCTATGGAATGTCCCCATAAAACATGGAAACCAGAATGTGTGCATGTGTGTGTGTGTGTGTGTGTGTGTGTGTGTGTGTGTGTGTGTGTGTGTGTGTGTGTGTGTGTGTGTGTGTGTGTGTGTGTGTGTGTGTGTGTGTGTGTGTGTGTGTGTGTGTGTGTGTGTGTGTGTGTGTGTGTTTCAGAGACAGTGATATTTGGACACTTTGGATTAAAAGATTACAAGAACCTGGTTAAACAATAGTTACTGTAGTAAAACCATGGTTTTGCCAGTGTTATTCAATACACCAAAAACATAACAAGGCTATAACCACACCTTGGAAATTTGGCAAAACATTCATGACTCTATGCATGTATATTAACAACATCAAATAAAGCGTTTCGGATTTTTTTTTTTGGGGGGGGGGGGTGAGCTTGACCCCCTCAGTGTCTAATTGTGGATATGGACCTTTACTCACTACTTTAGGGGGTCGCTAATTCGTAATTCGAGTTGTACAACCTCATTTTTACATTTTAGTACAATCTGCTTTCGACCGGTGGTTTAGGGGTGGTGTTTCATTTTTGCTTTATTCTAATAAACGTTTTAATAAATAACTCACATTGTATTCATCAAAAGTGGCACTATGTAAAATAGTTCAGGGATCAAATTAAAATATATATAAAGGTGTTAATATATTAAACAATACATATGGGGCAGTTTCACGGACATGGTTTAGATGAATCCAGGATTAGGCCTTAGTTATATTAAGACATTTAAGTAGTTTATACAAACATACCTTTCAAAAAATAAACAATACTGGTGTGCATCTGGAGACAAAACAATAGCACTGATATATTTCAAGATATGTCAGTGCAAGATGTTTTTAAATTAGGTAGCTCAAACATGCATTTTAGTCTAGGACTAGGATAAACCCTGTCTGGGAAACCCCCATAGTGTTCACAATAAAGACAAAAGTAGGACATAGTAGCAAAATGTAGTTATGAGAAAAGGACTCTACATGCTGTTTACAATTATTATGCATGTAAATGATACATGATCTAACCTACTCAATACACTCTTAAAAATAATGGTGCTTCATAATGCCATATACTGTAAGAACCAGTTGGTTCCATAAAGATCCTTTAACAACTGAAGAACCTTTCTGCTTCACAAAACAAAAAAAGGGTTCTTCAGATTATAAAAAAATTAAAAACAGGAAATTATTCTTTAAAGAACCTTTAACTGAATGGTTCATTAGTTCTATGGCATGGCTGTGAAGAACCTTTTAGGTACCTTTAATTTTAAAAGTGTACAACCAAATTCAAAGGTCAACTCAAGAAGGGCAAAATATACAGACCTTTGCACTGTAGCCCCTGGCGAAACAGACCCCTTAAAAGTCTCTTGCAGTACTGGCAGACGGTGGGCCGTGTATACGAGTGAACGGCGAATGTGTGCGGGACCTTCACTTTTGTCATTAGGATCTTGTCCAGATGGACGGGACGTCCAGTGTAACAGCGCCTGGCATCGCTGGGAGTGCGGGGCTGAAGAGAAAGTAACATACATTTAAGTCCGTTTTCTATCATTTGTTATCTTGCTTTACTCAGAAATGTATTAGGTTAAGTCAAATAGGTTGTGAATGGCCCTGCATGATATCAAATTTAAAGCACTGTGGCTTTTAGTCCATGCCTATTACTTTAAGCCAGTGGTTATCAAACTTTTACACATATTGTGTATGGTGCATCCTTTTGTGTCTCCCCCACAAAGAAAATTCATGACATAAAACAGTCTCAAACGTAAACATCTTGCACTCCCAAGGTTTGGGAACCACTGGTTTAAGCTATCTGCTGTTGCACACTTAAATATTAAACAGACTAGAAGGTCAAACCGACTAAAATTTGAATGACTCATCATGCACTACACAAATCTTTCTCCAATGAAATGTTATCTTGAATGAAAATGCCTCTTTCCCTTAATGTCACTAGCAAGTTGCAAATCATAGTTAATGGCTCAAGTGGCATTTTCAAAAGGGTGATGAGCCAACCAAATTTTGAAGTGCCCTGCCCAAATTTCCACCTTAAAGAAATAAGTCGTATTGTGAACGATGTTATTGTTCTTGTTTGTATTAATAAATGCTGTATTCCTTTAAGGAGTTAAATGTCATAAATAAATACTTCAGAGTAAATAAGCATGCTGTGTACCATATGTGTGTGTGATCGTACGAGGCTGACTTCCTCTGAGGTCACACTGCTGTTGAGGCTGCTGAGGGACTCTGTGGTGGACAGGCGAAGAGATTGACTGCTGGTGAGGGATGTGGTAGACAGGCGACGTTTCCTTACGCCACTGCAGTTGTTGGGAATACTATAGGCACAACGTTTGTGGTAATTCAGCCCACAGCCTGCAGGGGGAGACAGTGAAAGAAAGGGAAGAAATGTATCTTTATATCCAAGCTTTTCATATCATGTCGGTGTTGCCAGATCCACTTCTTAATAGGAACTTCCGGTTTTTCATGCTGGTAAAATATGGGCTGTTACAAAATTTTTGTGGGGGTTACAATATAAACGTTGGCAGCAGTTGTTGAAATGTCCGCACATTCTGTTTATGCAACAGTGTACACGTGTCTTAAGTGTTTCTCTATTGTTTTCTTTACTACCCAAAATAAGCCCAAGTTAGAGAGAGCTATATATTGATTTAGATGATCATTTATGCATACAACTTTGCGTACTTCCTGAAAATACTTTATTTCTTGTATTATTATATAATTTAGTCATGGGCTATGCAACAATTTATCATAACAGGGGAATAAAATCCATACACATCCCATACACTTCAAAAAATTACTTTATTGCTTAGTATTTTTGTCTTGTTTTCAGTAAAAAAATATTTTTAAAAAATCTTAAATTAAGAATTAAATTAAGATGTATTTTCTTGATGAAAATGTATTTTCTTCATGCAAAATGACCTAGAAAAATAAGTCTACTTTTAGACAAAAAATATAAACTAAGTAAATTAGTCCTTAAAACAAGCAAAAAATTCAAAAAAATACCAATGGAATAAGAAAAATTTTCTTGAACTTATTTTAAAAAAAAAAATCTTATTCCATTGGCAGATTTTTTTGCTTGTTTTAAGCACTAATTTACTTAGTTTATATTTTTAGCCTTATTTTCCTAGGTCATTTTGCTCATCAAGAAAATATATCTTAATTTAAGAATTTTTAGATATTTTTACTGAAAACAAAACAAAAATACTACGTAAGAAAGTAATTTTTTGCAGTGTATGTAACACATATATAAGCTTCTTTTGGTGTTGGAAGTTGTTTTTTCTTAATTGACTTTGGAAGATCTGGCAACACTGCATAAAACACAGACATGTTTTTTCTTCTTCTATTTATCTATATATGGAAAACAATCATAGTAAACAGATAGACTTTAGCTACAAAACTATTAAAATGTTATATGACATATAGTACAACAATTATTTCATGTGAAAACCCAGGTAATAGATAGACAAGGATGAGAGGGCAGACTCCTGTCCTCACCGTCGCATTTGAGTCCCTGACGCACCAGTCCGAAAAGCATCTCGCCGCAGTGATCGCAGAAGGCCGGTGCTCGGTAGGAGTGCACGTTTAAAGCATGCGGCCGTATCTGAAAATCTTCAAATGTGGCAGCAGCTGCAACACAGAGAGAGAGATAGCAAATAAGAGTAAATATTATTAATAGCTCAATTGCAAATGGCACAAGAAGTGAAAACAATTGTAGGGGCATCCATGACAATTCCTTTAGGATTGATTAAGGATCCGGTATTGTTAAAAGAATAGTTCACCCTAAAGTTAAAATACCCCATCATTTGCATGTATCTCAAATAGATATGTTAACATTTACACACAATGTATCAATTGCTAAAGGCACTTCAAATACAAACTGTTTTCATAGTAAAAGACACTACATAGTAAAAAAGCGATTTCTTTTTAATGATAGAAGGGCTTCCGAAAACTTTATTTTTTTTTTTTTTTAGTTAATTTTTAGGTGAACTATTCCTTTAAATAAATTGTAATACTGCAATGTCACAAAATGTATTCAGCTTAATTTAAATTTCCACATTAGCAAAACAACAAGACTGCAATTCACTGTTTGTGTGAACACCCCTTTAGTGTTAAGTTACTGCACAGATGACTCATCATAGTCACAACTGATGCAACTCAACTACCAAACAACTCACCGGACAAAACAACCTCCACCAGATCACCTTCCTGAATGTCGGACACTGCCTTCACCAGCTGCAGGATGTTATTGCTGCCGATGTCATGCTTGAAAAGAAGGATCTTGTCGTATATCCCATAAAAGCCACATTCGGGAAACTGCACAGAAAGTGGACAGAGAGTAAGATTAGACACATCATTCCCTGATCATTTATCTAATACTTTCCCTGAAGTTAACAACACCTTCACCACATTACAGCAGCTCATTGCAACCACAACATCTTTCATAGATGTTTGGCTGATGAACAACTAGAAAATCCAATTTAGAGATGAGCTACTGCGGACGGCGGTCATGTTATTGGAGAGTCATATCTGCTAGAGAGTCTGATGGTGGCATGGAGAGTCATGTTTGTTGCAGGTGTAGCCACCAGGGATCTACTCTCATATTTGTGCAAGTGTTGCATGTTGGATGGGGGGATGTTGGTTCTTTGCTTCTACCAGCTGCATTTTGAAGATTTCCTGTTGTTGCAGAGAAGCGCTTCAATTGCCAAAACTCTGCAGTGTCGAGAGCTGGCGTACAAATTTTGATGTTTAAGTATGTGCTATGAGGTCGATAAACTGAATTTTTTATCATTTTTAAAATGTATTATGTAAACATGTGATAGTTAAAGGGATAGTTCATTCAAAAATAAAATTTTTGTCATCATTTACTCAGCCTCATGTTGTTTTAAATGCGTATGAGTTTCTTTATTCTGTTGGACACAAAAGAAGATATTTTGATAAATGATGGTATCACAGTTGACGATACCCAGACTTCCATGGTATTTTTTACTCTACTATGGAATTCAGTGGATACTGTAAATAATGACAGAAATTTTTGGATGAACTATTCCTTTAAAGCAACACATTCTCACTCCCCAAGGCGTCAAAATCTGAAGCATGTTCAAACAACTTCAGAGTCAGTATGAAGACGCGAAGGGTGCCCCTATGTGTCACTATATCAACGAAATGGGAACTTCGTTGCTTTCATGCTAATTCGTCAGCGTCGGATATAGACGAAAGGGCATGCCGTCACATTATGCGACGTCAACGTATGTGACGATTGGCAGGATCATGCCGCTTCTGGACAGGTACTACTCAATTTTTTTCCTATTTTTAAACCATTGTCGCTTGTGTTTTGGGTTAGAATTCGGGTTTGGGTCTCAGTTTAGGTATTGGTTTATACTTTTTGTTTTCTGATTTTTAAACCATTGTTGCTTGGGATTAGGGTTAGAGTTCGGGTTTGGGTTAGGATGTCTGTATTGGTGTATACGATTTGTCTTCTGATTTTTAAACCATTTTCGCTTGGGGTTGGGGTTTAGAGTTGGGTTTGGGTAGGATGTAATTTTATGTTACAGAAAGTCATTCTAACCCCAACCCCAAGCAACAATGGTAAAAAATTTTGAACAAAAATTGAGTAGTTAACATCCAGAAGTGCATGATCCTGCCGATCATCGCATACGTTGACATTGCGTAACGTCTATATCCATCTATATCCGAAGCTGAGGAATTAGTCTGAAAGCAACAGAGTTCCAATTTCGTTGATATAGTGAAGCATAGGGGCACCTTCTCGTCTTCATACTGACGCTGAAGGCGTTTGAACATGCTTCAGATTTTGACGCCAAGAAGAGTACATGATGACAGAATTTTCATTTTTGGGTGAACTACACTGTAAAAAGTGAGAGCTGCTCTACTTAAAAAAAACTTATTTCAATTGGTAATACCTAAAATATTTTCTTAAAATTTTCACTTAAAGTGAGAAAATGTAAGTTGAAAAAGCTTCATATATTAAGATATTACCAATTAAAGTTGATCCAACTTTTACTTTTTACAGTGTATCCCTTTAAAACTATCCAAGATGATTTTTTTTTTTTGTGGCTCTGTTGCAATATTTGAAACAGTCCTTGTGTTTATTTATCCAATTTCTTCTAAAATTGCTTAAGAGAAATAATAAAAAAACTAATGAGACAATTGTTAAAATGCATTTATAAAACTTTAAAAATGTATGTCGATTGTATAGGTGAAATAATCTTGATTTGGCTAAATTTAATTAAAATAGTTTGAATCCATATTGACGTTTGATTGCAGACTTAGCAAATCTTAGCAAATGTGCAGCTCAGCATTGTTGAAATCTCTTCTGAAAATTTAGTTTCAATTTCATTTCCATTAAATCCCATAGAGTGATAATTGAGATATTAATCCGATCTCATCTATGATTTTATCTTTATTATGGGGGAGACCAGCAGATGACCTGGATGAACAGTTTGTGAGTTACAGGGGGATTCCAGCGGGGTCTTCCGCTGAACCCATTTACTGTAATTAGCTTTACATCTAATGCAGAGGATTCACTTGATTGGCTTTCATTTCGAGCTGACAGATGTGAACGTGCTGACAAACACTGTAAACCTCAGACCCGGTCGGGCGTGATATCGAGCACTTCTGCATTACTGCTATCAACTGCCTGTCGCTGCAGAGTAAAATCTCACTTGGCACAGGCCTAGAGAAGACAACCCACCTGCATGAGCCAACCTGGAGTATATTTGAAATGACAAGACTATGCTCAATAGCATGACGGAGGTGCACTGTTACACGTATAAATGAAAAAGATATACCCCCCTCGTACAAAAGGTAAAAAGGGTGTGGGACACAAGCTTGATGATGTCACTCAAATGCATACAGGGTTATCAGTGGAGGAGATCTACTAAATAGTTTATTAGTAAGTTGTATGCCCATCACAACAGTAGTACACTAAATTGACTCTGGGCACATTTAGTGGGATTTTCCACTGAAAACAGGAAAACATGGCGAGTACAGATCTAAAGAGCGCATAAAAACACACTCAGACATTCTTAAAGCCATTCATGCATAGATAATCCTGTTAATAAGTAAAATCAAGTTTAAGGTTCAACCGGAATGGTATTCAACATTCAATTGAAGGAGTCTTTTAGTCATGAGTTTTGAAGGGAAACAGGGGTTTTCTGATCATTGACACACTAATGAAGTACTCAAAATTAGGAATCATGTTTTGATATGAGCCTGGAAAATCAATTCACTGCAAAAGTACAAGGTGTGTGAGTAAGCTGAACCCAGATTCGACATCAGAGATCTTCAAAGCTCCCCGCAGTTGCAGAAGACAGGAAGAAGCAAAACTCAGATGAAGGAAAAGAAATAGACCTTGATATTTTGCAAAATCTGCAGGGTTTAGGGTATTTTTTTAACAGTTTACACTTGTGACTGTTTCTCATGAGAAAATGTATTGGGCAAAAGTTTTAAATTGATCTCAGTTTCATCTCAGGAAAAACATCACATTTGTGACTTTACAGCACTGAATTACACACTCCATAACAAAAACAGCATTCCGGTTCCTGTTTTTCCACTTCCAGAACCACCTAAGGATTCCTGTGTGTTCCTTTTAGAACACATCTGGATAACCTTCACCTCACTTAGATGAGGAGAGGAACCCGGGCCTGTGCTTCCCGCCCAAAACACTCCCTCCCTCTCCCTCAAGGGTCCACAAGAAAGTCAACAACCCTTCATCTCGTCAATGGTATTTCTAAAGGCTTGAGTCTCTGCCAATGAATATAGTCCACACCCGGCCTGCTACCACAACTTTTGAGCAACATCTAAACATATACAACAGCAGCAGCCGACCACAAGGAAACAGACGAAAAGTCCTAAAGGGTTTAAGACTCTTGCTAAACTGGAAAAAGTCTATTAAAAAATTGGTTTGCAATTAAAGCGTTAGGAACAGGATAGAAAAATGACCCTAAATGGTTTCAGATATATTTTTTATATTTGTAGAGTAAAATTAAGGCTGTTTTGAAACCTAGCTAATATTATTAGCTTAGGTTGCGTCAGGAGAATGTAGTATTTAGCTCAGGAGATGCATTGCATTTTGTCGCAATGCGCATGCTTTGAACATCTGTGTACATGTACAAGTCAAATAAACAATTCTTTGCAAGGCAGTGCGTTCCAATGTGCGCATACGTTGGCATACAATAAAAAAAACGGACTATACTCTGGGCTTAACCCCTGGTATATTGCTAGCTTCAAACCCTATGGGTGGCCTGCATCAGCACTGACCATCTACTGTATACAAAAATCTTTAATACGACCAAAAAATGTAGGGATAGTTGGTTTTAACAGGTCTCCAACACTAGTTTTAGAGTGGTTTGGGACACTTTTTAAAGAGCATCAATGGTCTGATTCACGATTTTACATTTTCTTTGGTGTGTACTGTAAGTGTTTATTAATACATGTTAACAATATGCAAAAGGTACAAACCCCAAAGTAAACGATGCCGCGAGTTATTGTCTCCAACGTAAATCTCTTTTCTTGGACTACAAAAAACACATGGATTGTAGGCAACAGTTTACCTCCTGTGATTGGCGATGTAGACAAGACCGACATTATCATAATTCCTCCCGCTTCAGACTCACAGCCTATAAGTTAACTCCTGTTAGCAACCGAATCTTTCAAACATGGTAAGGAGCGTCAGATTTCCAGCTGATGTCAGTGGTATTCAGGCCAATCACAACGTACAGATTTACTGGCCAATCAGGGACACAGCGCTTTTCAAATCGATAAGTTTTGTACAAAATCCGTGCATTTCAGGAAGACAGAGAAATCTGTAGCTACAAAAATACAAACACATTGTATTATACCAAATATACAAACTAACGTAGTTTTTTAGCACTAAAATAGGTGCTCTTTAACTGACCTAAGCTGTTCAGACTGGAAGGACAGCTGACCCACCAGCTTTAACCATCTTGACCAGGCTGGAATCTTGGCGTAGCTGGTTGGCTGGTCTTAGCTGATTTAAGATTGCTTTAAGCTGGTCCTCGCAGCCTGGCAAAGCTGATTAAGTTGGTCAAGCTGGTGGGTCAGCTGGTCTTGACCAGCTAAAAAATTGGTCAAAACCCCTATATAAAATAATCCTGCTACACCAGCTTACCCAGCCAACCAGCTTAGGAGGAGCGTTACATAGCAACGCAAAGGTTGTGGGTTTGATTCCCAAGGATAACAAAGACTGTAAAAGGATGCCTTGATGCACTGTAAGTTTGTTTGTTTGGATGTATGTTGTTTGTGGTAATAATTTGGAAGAGACAAAATAAAATGGGAAAGAATTGTATTTTCCTTTCTGTATAAGTTATATGTGCGAAACGTTTGGATGGACAAAAATTCAGATTACAACATCCCTATACATTTACAGTACTGTATGCTATTTCGTCAATGATGATTGAACCCATCGGTCTATTAATGTGCTACCATTATTTCAGATCTGCACTTAAACCACACATAAAAAGAGAACAATGTGGTTGGTTACTTTTTGTGTCTGCTGGTCATTCACTTCCCATTTAAGTATGATTATTTGCAAAAATAAACTGAGAAATAGACCAGACTCTATGGTAAAAGTTTAACTACACAGGACTGTGTAGAGCAGGGGTTCTCAAACTTTGAATCCTGCGACCGCCAAAAATATTTTTAATAGAAACATATGAATAAATATTAATTCTCTATTAGAAGAAGGAAGTTTTTAAAGATACTGGATATAACAAGATATTCATGAATATCTGACATCACTCACATCTCAAACTTGTCTTCCGCTATTTTGAGTACCTGAAGTGGTCACAAAAGAACTAGGAGCTATGCCTTCAATATGTTGTGAGCATCAAAAACGCTATTTTTACAACACTAAGGCGGCTCAACACAACATGATACTTTGCTGGAAGTATCACATGTGTCTCTACACGTGAACGCGAGCATTGAGAACATTGTTTGTGTACATAGAGTTTAGTAAAAATAAGGTTTTGAACAACTGACTTAAGTTGTTTTTGGTGTCTGCTCGCCGCCATCTTGCCAGTTAAGATGTATCGATCTCCGAATGCGACGTAAGGTGGGAGGAGGGTAAAGATGGATAGCTCCTAAAGCAGGGGTCGGCAACAGGCGGCCCGCGGGCCAAAAGTGGCCCGCCAGTAATATTTTCTGGCCCGTCGGATTAATTTGAAATCCGTTTTTTTTTTTTTTTTTTATCACACTTTTTTATTTTAAAATAACAGTTTACAAAAATGGCCCCGTGTATCATTCCTTCATTCGTTTTTTCAAATCAAAACCAAAAAAAAGAAAGAAAGAAAAACGACTTGTTTTTCTATTATTTATTTCCTGAACTAAAATCAAACGACTCGTTTTCTGAATGTGCGCTCAGATCAAAAATAACAAAAATGAATGAAAACGGGTTCGGACAAATTTTAATTGAACACCTTAGCAGACATATACCAATGAAATAAATTTAAACAGATCAGGTACTAACAGATTACATTTTAATAAGGGTTTTAATAGGGGTTTGAATAGAAACCTTTCCGGTAAATCTCATTCGCTTACAGTCCGACTTTTGAACTTTTTTCATTATTATTTATTCGCGTATAACACACTGACAAATAATATGTATTACCTGATAAAAAAATATTTGCGTCGTGGACAAGTTGCCACCGGCTCGCAAGAATGTCCTGAAAAAAATGCGTATAATAGCTAGTTTAATCTTAACCGGCCGCTCTTTCTCGTTCTCTTTCTCTACCAGCGCATCCGCGATCATGAACATACTTCTAAAACACAATCAATCAAATAATTGCAGAGGTTTGACTTCATGAATCATTTGCAAATTTACCTCGTAATTCATGTCAATGCGTCACGCGTGAAGACGTTAAACTCCGTGACATTGCAAATTACTGAAAAGTAATTGCAGGCATTTAGAAACCACTACACAAAATATGATAAAATAAACTCTTTTACTGCAGTAATATTTTAACTATTACACTTTTAACGTAGATTTTAAAGGAATCTACTGTTCTGTTCTGTTACTTGAACTTGGGGCTCGAGCCCGACCTTAGGTTCGACAGCAAGTCAAGTTCGTTTACCGTTAATTATTAAGACTAAATGGGCAGGTAAATTCGTTAAAAAATGAAAGTAATCCGCCAAAATATGGTTTTACATGTCTATTAAAATAAAGCCATTATTAATTTTCCTAACGCATAGTTCTTTGATCTTTACCTCCTTTTAAAAATAAATTTGGCAAAAGAAGGATTTTCAGCAATTTGTTTGAACAGCAACTCTGCAACCAATGGTTTCGGTTTGAGTGAGAGGCTTTGTCCTATTTAATTTATTATTTATTAGGGCCCGAGCACCGAATGGTGCGAAGCCCTATTGTTTTTGCTCGGATTATTATTTTTTTTTTTTTTTTTTTTTTTTTTTTTTTTTTTTTTTTTTAACACTTTTGGCCATTTTGGGTGCCTAAACATACTCGAAAACTCTTGCAATTTGGCACACACGTCAAAGTCGTCCGTCATTGCGACCGGGCAAAGGCTGGAACACGGGCGTGGCACGGGGGCTCTGTAGCGCCCCCTGTAATGCAAAAACAAACATTGTTGCGCAGTTCGGGCAAACATGTACGCACATGTACGAGAGTTGGTACGCATATAGATCTCATCGACCCGAACAACTTTCGCCCTCTAACATTTAAGCTCCGCCCAACAGGAAGTCGGCTATTTTGGATTGTTTAAAAAATGCATGCGTTGAACTTTTAAATACTCCTCCTAGAGGATGCATGCGATTGACACCAAACGTGGTGAACATGATGTCGAGACATTGGACTTGCTAAATTGCGAAGGGATTTTTGATATCTCGAACGGTGTTGCCATGGCGAGGCGACAAATTTATGGCGACATCAGAGGAACAGGAAGTGTCTAATATCAAAGGCAAAAAATGTCTTATTGTGATGACACGCGGTGTGTTTGTTCGTCTGAAGATTCCGATCGCATCGATGTGCCTATTGTGACTCCCGGGTATAGCGCCACCACCAGGCGCCAGGAAGTGTGTCAGTCACAAAGGTGGATTTTTTTTTACAGTTCCATGCGATGTTCTTTTAAATACTCCTCCTACAATGTTTATGCGATTGACACCAAAAGTGGTCAACATGATGCCAAGACATTGTAGATGATAAATTGCGAAGGGATTTTTGATATCTCGAACGCTGTTCCCATGGCAACCTGTCAAACTTTACTTTCATTTTTAAGGAATATTTAAACCTTACAGCTGCATGCGGTAAACTTTTAAATACTCCTCCTGGAGAAATAATGTGATTGACTCCAGAAGTGGTCAACATAATGCTGAGACATTGTAGATGATAAATTGCGAAGGGATTTTTGATATCTCGAACGCTGTTCCCATGGCAACGCGTCAGATTTTACTTTCATTTTAAAGGCATATTTAAGCCTTTCAGTTGACGCCAATGTTCTTTTAAATACTCCTTCTAGAATATTCATGCGATTGACGCCAGAAGTGGTCAACATGATGCCGAGACATTGTAGATGATAAATTGCGAAGGGATTTTTGATATCTCAAACGCTGTTCCCATGGCAACGCGTCAAACTTTACTTTCATTTTAAAGGCTTATTTAAGCCTTTAAGTTGATGCCGATGTTCTTTAAAATACTCCTTCTAGGATATTCATGCGATTAACACCAAAAGTGGTCAACATGATGCTGAGGCATAGTAGATGATAAATTGTGAAGGGATTTTTGATATCTCAAACGCTGTTCCCCTGGCAACGTGTCAAACTTTACTTTCATTTTAAAGGCATATTTAAGCCTTACAGTTGTATGCAGTTAACTTTTAAATACTCCTTCTAGAATAATCATGCAATTGACACCAAAAGTGTTCAACATGAAGCCGAGATATTGTAGATGATAAATTGCGAAGGGATTTTTGATATCTCAAACGCTGTTCCCATGGCAACGCGTCAAAGTTTACTTTAATTTTAAAGGCATATTTAAGGCTTTCAGTTGACGCCGATGTTCCTTTAAATACTCCTTCTAGGATATTCATGCGATTAACACCAGAAGTGGTCAACATGATGCTGAGACATTGTAGATGATAAATTGCGAAGGGATTTTTGATATCTCGAACGCTGTTCCCATGGCAACGCCGCAAACTACTTTTATTTCAGGCATATTTAAGGCTCTTGGCGTGATTAGATAAACCTTAAAGTTGGCACACACATCAGAGTTGTCAGCTGTTAAGTGTGCACAAAAAGGTCAGATATAGGCGTGTCTCTTAAGTGGCTCACTAGCGCCCCTGTTTGTCTAAAATGTGGGGTTTTTGTTTTACCTACAGTCCCCAAATGGCTCAGTAAAAACATTAAAAATAGCCCACTGATGTTTACCCACTTGATGCCCTTGCCCACCGGGCATCATTTTCTCGGACGCATCGTGTAGCGGTAAAAAAACGTGCGAGGGCCCGCCATTGCTGCTTGCAGCTATATTATTTCATTATTTTTTCTGTGACATTTTTTCTCTGCTAACAATACAATGTTAAAATAATATTTATATTGGCACGAACACAATTTTTAATTGTTATAGGCTACTTCATCTCTCTTTTTTCGTTAGAGACATTGAATTTGAGATTCTGGGAACGAGATCTAACGTTAAGTTTTGCGGACCCGTCAGGTCGGGAAATAAAGCGGGTGAACACAGAGTGTATTTTAAGCGGTTTACTGAATAGAACCTTGTCGGAGCTGGACAAAAAGCGGAAACCTCCTTAAATCTTAGGTGTGTATGTGTGTGTCCCGGATAAATATTAATAAAAAAAAGGAATACAGTTCAAAAGTCGGACTGTAAGAGTCTTTCATGAGAGCATAAATGCCCGTAATGTTACCACTAATAGTACTTGATCTGTTTAAAATGATTTCATTTATATATTATGCCTATAAAGGTGTTAAATAAAAAAATTGTCTAATCCAGTAATTAATTTTTTATCTGAGCACACAATCAGAAAACCCGTGGTGGTTAATTTTTTCATTTTTGTTTTTAATTTAAAAAACGATTGAACGAATGATACACAGACCCATAACCATGTTTTTAGCCATTTTTAATGCCGTCTTTCGTATTTTAAATAGGAAATAAAGACAATGTTTCTTGACAAAAGATCAGATAGCCTATACTAGGCTAATTCAAAATAAGACGTAAGTGTGCCAACAGCAGTTGGCCCGCCATCTACTGGCTAAAAAAAATATTGGCCCGCGGCCAAAGTTACTTGCCGACCCCTGTCCTAAAGCATAGTTCCAAATAAATGCATGAATAATTTGTTGTTTTATCACAAGTGGAAAATTTGTTACGTCTGGCAAAAACGGCGAGCGGACACCATAACAGCCAAAGTCAGTTGTTCAAAACCCTTCTTTTTAGTAAACTCTGTGTACACAAACAATGTTCTCAGTGCTCGCTCGTTCATGTGTAGAGATCCAGGTGATACTTCAAGCAAAGTTTCATGTTGTGTCGAGCCTTCTTAGTGTTGTAAAAATACTGGTAGTTCGGTAACAGCGAACAGCGGCTGGAGGAACGCATCAGGGATCGAGTAGGCATCACCCTAACCAAGATATTTTTTTAAAGTAGCGTTTCTTTTCATGACAGTCGAGGTGCGAAATGTTGTTTTTCGTAGCCATTTCACATATCTGTAAAAATCATAGACAGTAAAAGATAAGAAATACGTAAATCGTCGCAAGCTAGCCAATGCTTGTCAGTAGCCTACTGGTACTCGGTAGGTCCTCAAGATGGCGGCAGGCAACCGGAATGACGAAAAAGGTCACATGACTGATATTCATCAATAGTTTGTGAAATGCAACATTCAATATGGCCGCTCTGGTGAGGGAAGTCCCGCCTTTCAGTTAAAAGAACCAATCATTAATTAATAAATACTTATGATTCACTGGGGGAGGGGCTCTGTACAGAGTCACATGAGGCGATTGATAACCTGTAGCTGAAACACCTTCAACTAAAGGTGTTTTTATTGCACTTTGAGCTTAAGAAACAAACTTTACGGTACAGTTAATGTCAGGTTTAATTGTTGGTGAGAAGTATTTTCTTTATTTGTGATTTTAGCAAGTGATATCTTCCCCATTCAAGTAGATACTTCAAGTAGATCTTGCATGACTAAAATAAATGCCTTGAGGCATTGCAAAGATAGCAGCCTAGTGACGCGACTTCCCTAAAGGGATTTTGGTCATTGCCATTTTATGAATAAAAATGAACTTTAACTGCAATACCAAAATATCTTATTATAAGATATCAAAATTAGTGTCAATATAGGTCTAGATGGTTTATGTCATTTACCACAAAAGCAAAGTGACTTTTCACGACCTATTTTATCACACTGTGTGACCCACAAATGGGTCCAGACCCAGAGTTTGAAAAACCCTGATCTAGTGTATGCCTACATGTTTTAGTAACTAAGGTGAGTGACTAAGTCATACATGTCACAAGTAAAAACTCAGTATTAATATCATTAATCTCCAATAAGATGAGTCACACTCTGCAAACTAGACTAAGCTAAAATAAAAAGAAACATTAATGTAATTATAGCTAGGCACTTCCTACATACTAATCCAGTGCTTATTTTAACCACCAACTAAAATAGTGACAAAAGATCGCTGTGGGATTTTAATAGAACATACAGTAGGTTAAAATGTCCTGCATGACTGCCGTGTTACACATGCATCTTCATTTGTTCATATGCATGTTAGCGCGGTGGTCGGACAATAGACCCAGATGCAATTATATCTGCTATTCCAAGAGCTTTGCTTGGAGACAGCCCAGTGTTTCTAAGGGTGCTTTGTGTTGACTAGGATTGTGTTTCCCACATGGTCTCAGGCGGCCGCGTCCATTATGCCTCTGATGAATTATGAAAGCCATGCCCCTTTTTCTTTTCTCATCTCTTTTCAAGGCCAGATCATTTGATGCAACACAGCCTGAACCTATTTACGTAATTGTTGAGGTGTTGAATTAAAAAGGTTGAACTACATCCAAGTGTGAACTACTTACTGTATGGTAGTAACCACCAATGGGGTGAAAATTGAACTCACATGATCGATTGAATACAAATAAATTTGCCACCTGCTAAAATAGCTACGAATTCCTGTGGGATCAGGCTGTATGTACCAGTACTAGTAATGTCTACTGGTGATCAACCATTACAGTGACTGCCGGTAAGCATTGATGAAATTGCCAGCACTGTGGGATTTAAAATAACACACTGACAGCCTACATAATAACGCCTTTCACAACACCTGTCAGGACTCTGACCCTGTCTTGTCTTACCAGACATCAGCAGGTTGACACAAAATGCATGCATGCTTTATGAATAGTCAATTTCCCCTGTGTTTATGTGTAATTTTGAAGATCGACTGACTGAAAGAAGAAACTGGAGTGACATTTATTTACGCTTTCAAGCCTGGTCCTTCCTTATATCACCTGTAAATAAACGATGATCCCCACTTCGCTTCTGGAGGTTCGCTTTCATAAAAATAAACCCCAGAGATGATCTGACATGTGCTTATGTGACTAGCATTTTCCAATAGCTAAGACTGTAAGAAGATTTGCAACTGCGAGGGAATGATCCACAATAGATGATATCTGGACATTTTCATGTAATATGGTGCAGTCCAGTTGAAAATACAGTATAACTAGTTTATAACAGCTAGTAAGAATTTATAAATCTAACAACTGGAAAACTATATACAATATGTGCAAAAGTAGGCCACCACCATCTTTGTTGTTTTTGCAAAGTTTTAAAAGAGCACCTATTTCATTGCTAAAAAATAACGTTATTTGGTATAATACAAGTGTTTGCATGGTTTGTGGTTAGAAAAAAACATTATTTTCCACATACCGTAAATTTTTGTAGCCCCAGATTTCCCTGTCTTCCTGAAACGCACAGATTGTGTACAAAACTGTCCCTGATTGGCCAGCTAACCTGTACGCTGTGATTGGCCTGAATGCCTTCTGAGGTAGCATTCCAGGGCAGGAAGGCATCAAGGCATGTCCGAATTCAATGTTTGTTTACTTCCTGACTCCTGAGATACCTCCATTGTCCTGTCCCACAATTCTTTGCGTGGGCGTACATGAGAATGTAATTGGTCGAGCATGGTCGAGTTCGAAAAAATAAAATGGCGGCCAAGGAAGCGACTGGAGCACAAATTTAGTGTAAATAAATGTAGTTTTTCACTTTTTAGACCTTTTAATTGCCTTTCTAACAGGAAATCAGTTTTGTAGTTTTAAAAAATGTGATTAGTTGTCACAAAGGCGGTCTCTGTTTCTATTTCAAACATGCTGCCTATGAAGTGTGTCTGAAAATGTTTCCCTGAGCTGCCTTCAGGCCCCCATAGTTATTGGCTCATGAGGCAGCGAGGCAACAAGTCAGCTGCCTAAGTTTTCAAACGCAGCCCATGTTTAAAAGATTCGATCACAATGCAATGCTGACTGAAGTTAACTTACAGGCTGTGAGTCCGAAGCAGTAGGAATTATGATAATGTCGGTCTTGTCTACATCACCAATCCCAGGAAGTAAACTTGCCTAGAATCCATGTGTTTGTTGTAGTCCAAGAAAAAAGATTTATGCTGGAGATGATAACTCACGTCATCGTTTACTTTGGGGTTTGTACCTTTTGCATATCCTTAACATGAACTAATACACACTTACACACCAAAGGAAATTTAAAAACGTGAGTCTGATCATAGGTATTCTTTAAAGCGTAACTAAACCCCTACTAAAGTAAGCCTGACTCCACCTACTGGCAATACAACGGAGATAGAGGGGACGAACTGAGCTCGTACCAAGCGTGTGGTGAGATCGTAACAAGGGCGTGGTGAGCTTGAACCTGCTTACGTAGGATCGTACCGCTTACAACACGCAGTACCACAACATCCAACAGGAAAATTAAACTGCAGTAGCCACCGTTCAACCTGAAGAGGGCAGCACTCAGACGTTTTTATACCATATATTTTAGCATTGAAACACTTTATACCCAAATGTCAAAAAAGTTACTCAAATTAATGAACAGCACTAATAATGCCCAATTCTTACAGACCATTAAATAAAAAAGGTGGTTTAGGGTTTAGTTACTTTTTAATGATCATCCAATAGTTATTTTACGCTCTCTTTATTAAGATACAAACCGAAAATACAAGAAATATGTATATGAAGGGGCCCTTTATCAGGGCCCTCCTAGGAAGCGAGGAACCGGCCGTCAGCAGCCCGCCCCGCCCTCTCAGCCCGCTAAGCCTGGTGGAAAGCGTAAATCCAAGCGGCCCTGAGACGGGCGACCTGGAGGTGGAGGGGATCGCTCTTCGGGAGATGGTGAACGCACCACTCCCCCCCCCGGAGGAGGACCGGGTGGGGAATCCTTGGTTTTCTTTAATTTCCGTTCCGCCGGCTTTTCAGCCGGCACCCACAAAACCACAAAAAGAGCGAATTCCTCTTCCTCCTCCAGGTCTTCAGAGGCAGCCGGGGGTGACGGATGGGCTCATAACCCTACGTCCTCCCTCTCCTCTTTCGCCAGCGGATGTGTCGAGCGCACCGAGACATCTTCATCAGAGTCTTCTCCGCGCAGCCATCCAGCGGAGTCTGGTGAGTGCTCATTTACACAATATACATATCAACGCAGCCCAAGAGAGCGCGTCCTCGAGCACCCCTGTTCCGCTCGCCGCGGGTACTACGATCGTGCCGTTAATTCCCCTCGCTCGGTATCTGGAAGCTTGGCAGCAACTTCCCAGCCCGTCGCGTTGGCTTTTACGCACGATCCGTCTCGGCTATGCGATACAATTCGCCCGGCGACCTCCCAAATTTACGAGCATTCGTTTCACTTTAGTGAAACCCGCCGATGCGCACGTACTACGTGCAGAGATTGCCGTCCTATTGGCGAAGGATGCGATCGAGCCGGTTCCTCCAGCCGAGATGAGGTCAGGGTTTTACAGCCCTTACTTTATTGTACCCAAGAAAAGCGGCGGGTTGCGACCGATCCTGGATCTGCGCGTTCTGAATCGAGCTCTTCACAAGATGCCGTTCAAAATGCTTACGCAGAAGAACATATTTCAATGCATTCGCCCACAGGATTGGTTTGCAGCCATCGACCTGAAGGACGCGTACTTTCATGTCTCAATACTTCCCCGACACAGGCCGTTTCTCCGCTTTGCGTTCGAGGGTCAGGCATACCAGTACAAAGTCTTACCGTTCGGGCTCTCTCTCTCTCCCCGCGTCTTCACGAAAGTCGCAGAGGGGGCTTTAAAGCCCCTCAGAGAGAGCGGTGTTCGCATCCTGGCATACCTCGACGATTGGCTTATTATAGCACAGTCGCGTCAGATGCTTTGCACCCATCTCAAACACCTCGCCCGTCTCGGTCTTCAGGTCAACCGAGAAAAGAGCAAACTGTGTCCTACACAGAAGATCTCTTTTCTCGGCATGGAGTTGGATTCGGTCAATCTTACAGCACGTCTCACGGAGGCGCGCGTTCAGTCGATTCTGGCTTGCTTGAATACATTTTCGGGCAGGACTGCGGTCACTCTGAAACAATTTCAGAAACTCCTGGGGCATATGGCAGCAGCCGCAGCTGTTACACCACTCGGTTTGCTACATATGAGACCGCTTCAGCATTGGCTTCACGACCGAGTCCCGAGGAGAGCGTGGCTCACCGGCTTTCACCGTGTCACGATCACACCGAAATGCCGTCTCACTTTCACCCCGTGGTCAGACCCAGCGTTTCTCAGGGCGGGGGTGCCACTGAGACAGGTCTCCAGACATGCAATAGTATGCACAGATGCCTCCAACACGGGGTGGGGAGCCACGTACGGCGAGCTTGCAGCTTCAGGAGTGTGGACATCACCCCAGCTGCATTGGCACATAAATTGCCGAGAACTGTGGGCTGTATATCTTGCGCTCGTCCGCTTCAGCAGCGAGTTGAGAGGCAAAGATGTATTAGTTCGCACAGACAACATTGCGACTGTTGCGTATATCAATCGCCAAGGCGGAGTGCGCTCTCGTCACATGTCGCACCTCGCCCGCCATCTCCTCTTTTGGAGTCAGAAGAATCTGGGGTCTCTTCGTGCCATTCACATCCCGGGGTCGCTCAACGCAGCGGCAGACGCGCTTTCTCGAGCAGCGCGCCCCGGCGAGTGGCGACTCCACCCTCAGTCGGTCCAGCGGATTTGGAGACGTTTCGGCAGAGCGCAGATAGATCTGTTTGCATCTCCAGAAACAACCCACTGTCGCCTATTTTATTCACTGAACGAGGGAACACTCGGCGTGGATGCATTGGCACACAGCTGGCCGAGAGGTCTTCGCAAATACGCATTTCCCCCAGTGAGCCTCATTGCGCAAACATTGTGCAAAGTCAGGGAGGACGAGGAGAAAATTATTTTAGTTGCTCCATATTGGGCCACCAGGAGTTGGTTTCCAGAGCTCACTCTCCTCGCGACAGCCCCTCCCTGGAGGATTCCCCTGAAGAGGGACCTTCTGTCTCAAGAAGGGGGCACATTATGGCACGGAGGTTCTAGGTGATTTACCCCAGGCGGTATCTAACACCATAGCTGCAGCGCGAGCGCCGTCCACGAGACAGGCGTATACGCTGAAATGGAACCTGTTTGTTGTGTGGTGTACCTCTCAACGAGAGGACCCCCGAGAATGCTCGATCAGTATTGTGCTTTCATATCTCCAGCACCGCTTGGAGAAGAGGCTGTCACCATCTACTATTAAAGTAGATATCGCGGCAATATCCGCGCATCACGCACCCATAGACGGTAGATCTGTAGGTCAGCACGATCTGGTCATTAGGTTTTTAAGAGGTGCGCGGAGGCTGAATCCTTCACGCCCTCCCTCTATTCCTCCGTGGGACTTGTCCATGGTGCTGAAAGCCCTTCAGCACTGCCCTTTCGAGCCTCTGCTCACGGTGAGCGTCAAGTTTCTCACTATGAAGACTTTGACGCTCCTCGCATTGGCTTCTATTA
The DNA here is from genome assembly GCF_030506205.2 of Paramisgurnus dabryanus. Lineage (NCBI taxonomy): Eukaryota > Metazoa > Chordata > Actinopteri > Cypriniformes > Cobitidae > Paramisgurnus > Paramisgurnus dabryanus. The sequence goes on from NC_133344.1 coordinate 32,529,878, forward strand.
AAAGGATAGGGGATCTTCATGCATTTTCGGTCAACGATTCGTGCCTTCAGTTCGGGCCGGCTGAATCCAGCGTTACACTGAGACCCCGGCCGGGCTACGTGCCTAAAATTCCCACCACTCCCTTTAGAGATCAGGTGGTGAATTTACAAGCGCTGCCTTTGGAGCAGGCAGACCCAGCCATGGCTTTGTTATGTCCTGTTCGTGCACTACGTGTGTATGTGGATCGTACTCAAAGCTTTCGGACCTCAGAACAGCTCTTTGTCTGCTACGGTGGTCAGCAGAAAGGGAAAGCTGTCACTAAACAGAGGATGTCTCATTGGATTGTAGACACAATCGCCCTGGCGTATGAGAAACAGGGCATTCCTTGCCCCTTTGGTTTGAGAGCCCATTCAACCAGAAGCGTGGCTTCATCTTGGGCTTTGGCTCGTGGTTCCTCACTTGCAGATATTTGTAGAGCTGCTGGCTGGGCGACACCTAATACGTTCACTAGATTTTACAGTGTTCGTGTTGAGCCGGTATCCTCTCGAGTTCTCTCGTCAGATCAGTGAGAGCATCGAGGGACGGCTCCTGTGTCGGCTTGGTGCCTTTCTTTTCGGTGCTGCACGACCGCACCATTATGGAAGGCAGTTAAGGCAAAAACGTTACAAAAAACTGTTTTTTGTCTCCTCCACCGCTTGGTGGCCGATGTTGCGGAGCATCGGCTGCCAGCCTCTCACTGGATGTATCCTTAAGAACCTGGGTGAGGCTAGCGTCCACAATGCGCCCCCTAGTGGTTTCTTTGTGAGTATTCCGTGGAAACTTCTGATTTACCACGTTTCCCTTAGTGGAGTTCATTCCACGCCTCTCTAGTGTACTAAGAGAGAGTATTTTTTATAGACCTCGTGTCTTTTTTATCCATCACCTTAGTGGTAGACCCCTAGAGGGTTTTCTTTCCGCAGCGATCTTAGTCCCGCCTGACGAGTTCGCTTCCCAGTTCGCCTAGTCACTATCGTGGGTTAAGGAACAAGTAGTGACCGGCCTCTGCTTCAACCCCATTTCCGTTCCCTGAATAGGGAGAGTCGGAGGGTTTACGCAGGCACTGGAAGGGTCAGCTTCAGTGGCGCTTTGGTAGGGATTCCCAATTCGTCGGTCACGACGTGACGTCGTAGTGACCGACTGAAAGGGAACGTCTCGGTTACATATGTAACCCTCGTTCCCTGAAGGAAGGGAACGGAGACGTCACGTCCCGTCGCCACAGTTTGCTGTTCCACTGCTGATACCGGCCGGACCCTTTTTCTGTCCAGCTTTCTCAGCAAAAAAATAGCTGATTTGATAACTGCACCTGCCGCTCATTAAATACCTGCGCGGCGGGGCGGCGCCGGCAGATGCAATTATCTGCATGCCAAGTTCATTGGCGTTTTAAAGGTTTCTCGAAGCAGATAGGTCACCCGCGAAGCGGTTCCCAATTCGTCGGTCACGACGTGACGTCTCCGTTCCCTTCCTTCAGGGAACGAGGGTTACATATGTAACCGAGACGGTTCCTGTTATTATAATGGGAGCTCACATTAAATACTTGACACTTTAGCTGAAAATATTACTTCAGTTTTTTAAATATTGCATACAAATTTGCTGTATTTCCTGGTTGTATTTTAATAAAGAGACTGAGAAATATGTATGGTCATTAAACCATTGCAAAAACAACAAATCTAATAGTGACATGATGCCTAAGGACGTTTGCACAGTACCAAATAAGGGTATTCATAAATAGGAGTATACATCACATACAGAATATTCATGTACTACAATACTTCAGAATACCAAGTGATATTTTTTGGTAGTGAGATACTGCAAACACACATAGATGTACATAGATGTAGCTCACATCTGTGAATAAACCTGTCTCAAAAGTATAGATAAGGTCGAATGCACACACCCAAAGTACAGTAATCTACAAACCCCCTTAAACCCAAATGTGGTTTTCTACTGTAATATGGTCATGGTCACATGATTACTGGTTGACAGTCAAAACTCATTCTGCCCACATAGTTTTACAATTAATGGTTGCAGCACGTTGACCTACTTCACTCGGTTATTATCCACACACATTAATGCCTCATCCTTACTAAACAAACACTCTAATAATGGAAAGTCACTTTTTCCCTATATCGCTCTGCTCATGCTATCCAAACATTAACTTATTGTAATGGAAATGCCCATTGATTGCCAACTTTAGTTCACCCGGAAAACTGCGTTATAGTGTTTTAAAGACAATGGGCAACCAGATAGATTCCTTTTAAGAGTGCAAAAATTATTTCATTTTTGATTTATTTACTGAAAACGATTTACCTTAGCACTTGCGGATATGTATGCATTCGTTAGAGACTTTAATCCAAAGCAAAAGTCAGTTTATGCCCTTAGACTCAAACCCATTAATTGGGGTTTTAGACATGCAACCTTTTACATGTTAAGATACATAAGACCAAATAATACAGTTTTGTAAGAAAACATAAGAAGTATGGATTTATAAATACAGTGAGAAAACTAAAAATCTAGTACAAAAATAGCAGCGGAGTGCAAGAACACGAACATCATTACCACGACTTCCTTTCATATACATATATATAGTGTTTACAATACATGCACGGTGTATGTGGTTTTCAATTGCTAGCGCTGCTGCTTTACTTGAAATTAAATTAGACTAGCTGCCTTACAAGGGCCTAAATGCAATGGTTAGGTCACAGAGTTACCCAAGATATCAGGTCACATGGTGAAAAGACACCTATGCAATGAACTTTCGAAAGCTTTAGAGCAAATTACAAAAAAAATCTCTTTTCATGTTGATTTTCAAATTATGATTTAAAGAAAATAGATAGCTATTCAGAACTACTCTATATTTAATCTTAACAAGACATCTTTATAAATAATAACCCTACGGCATTTAAGTATCTCCAGGTCACTGTGTATATACAGTATTTATATATTTTGTTATACCTACATTATTGATTATGCAGTCATAACAGGAGCTATCAGTAAATCACACTGTTTACATGGCCTACTCAGATGGCAATATACCCATTGTGTAGTAACTATTTGCACAGCAGTAATTACTACAACGGACCAATAAAAGCAAATAAACAACCAGGTTAATGAAACCATATTTGCTCACACTGATTTCCGCTATATTCGTACCACTGATTTGTTACCACTGTCTGGCATAAGCAGGGAAACAGGAGACTCATCACATCAATCTTTTGTACGACTGATCTGCTTTTTGGATCAGTGTTGAACGGTACGAATCACACCGAAACAATTTAAGTTTCGATCTGATCCACTTTCACATCTGCAAATACATTAGATGTGCACCTACAGGTTTTTGCAATGTGATTTGTACATTTATCACAAGGAACATAGAGCGCAGTAAAAAGCCCAGTGCAGTTTAAAAACATTTGGGTTATTTCAATCAAAGCATTGAATCAAAAAGGGATGAACCCAACCCGTTGGGCTGTAATTTAACCTGGGTTCTTTTAACCCATTGTTGGGTAAAATATAAAGATTTTCTGGTTTAATTTGTAATTTTTGACTATATAGAACGATATACTGCAATGACCACTATATCAGCTGGTATTTGTACATTTTAAATTATATATTTTTTTAATTGGCCAATACATGTCATCCACAGTTTATATGTCTATTTTTCAAGTACTTAAAAAGGGTATTTTTCTAAATATTATGCATAACAAATGTTTATTTTGTTTCAGCAAGTTTCTCTCATTTACTGTAATTCAATTTGTGTTATACTAGCCTCATATCCACCGACTGGCCACACTCCTTTCTCAATATCAGCCAAAAAAAAAAAAAACATATTGATCGACAAATATTTTTGAACCAATGCTGGGTTGAAAATAACAAAAATATAATTCATAATCTAACACAAAATATAAATGTATCAATAAGTACACATTTTATAAATAATAACTACAATATATACAAAAATTGCTCTTAAAAGAGTACTCCACTTTCATTAAAAAAATCCTGATAATTTACTCACCCCCATGTTGTCCAAGATGTTTATGTCTTTCTTAGTTGTCAAGAAGTGTTTTTTTTATATTATTTAAGGATAGTCTTTATTGGACTTCAACAGTGAACAGTTTCAATATTGTGTAAAACTGGGTCTTATTTAGCGAAACGATCATCACAAAAAAAAATACTTTTAAACCACAGGGCTGGTGCCAGATGAGAAGTTGTAGTTTAAAAGTAACTTACTTTGTAAACTTGAAACTTGAAACTGTAAACTGTTCAGGTCCACTGAAGTCCACTATATGGAAAAAAATCCTGGAATGTTTTCCTCAAAAAAAAGTAATTTCTTCTCGACTGAACAAAGAAAGACATATCTTTGAAATGGGGGTGAGCAAATTATCAGATTTTTTTATGAAAGTGGAGTAAATTGCCGTTCACATTATAACGATAAATATAACGTTAACCATAACGATAAATATAGCGTCCACATAACGATAACTTAATGCTAATTCGCTCACGCGCATGGCACTCGCGCAAATTTGCCTTTAATGACATTAACTTTAATTGGATATTTCTTGTAATAAAAACTTTTGCAATTGTTATATGTCACTTAAAACGTAAATATGCTGTTCTTGTTATTTACACAGAGGGTAACCAGCAGATGACCTCCTCAACACGATGCGTTAATTCGTGTAAGTCTAGACAGTGAATTTCGTTTATATAATCTAAGTCAATATCTTACCTTTTGGCGTAGTCAGTGTGGTAGGAAAAAAGCATTGCGTAGTGAATTTCACAGCAATTGCATCAGCGATGGATACCTGAGGTAATTTTATGTTATAAAACGGGCAGTTCTGGTTCTTCATTCTGATTGGTTGAAACGCGTTCTAAGCCGTGATAAAATACACCGGTAACCTCACGGTTCAGACCACATTACATAAGTATCACTGCGCCACTGTTGCTGCGTACTGATTTATGAAAATAAACAACAGTGTCTTTAACCATATTTTTAATTTGTCTACAATTGCACAATTAATGGCCATATCCGGATAAATGTCAATAAATATTGTTGAGTCATCTCGTCGATAAAGAGAAAACGTTGTCTGAGGAGTTTATAACTCAATTTCATACGTCCGCTATTATCCACTGGGTGGCGATCTTACCCAACTTAAACACTGACGCATTCACTCAACACTGAAAATTTTTGATGGCTCAATCTGGATATCTTCCAGTTCTTTATAAAAATGGAATTATCTCCGCTTTTAGCTAAAAAATTTGAGGTGTGATAAGAGAACAAATGACGGTAGGATGAAAGTTTTTTTGTTTGTTTTTGTTTAAAAGCGAATGGTCTGTTCTTTCATTTGATATTTTATGTTTATTTAAAGAAGATAATTTTGCTGCAAGGCATTAAACTAAAACTGGGTGGCAATTTAAAAAAAAAGCTGGCGGGGAAAGAGTTCAGCATGCTTCCAAGCATATTTGATCATCACTTCAACAGTTGCACAATATATAAAATATATTATATTTATAAAATAAACACCACAGTATTTAATCATATTTTCATTGTATTTTTGCTGTATCTGTGTTGATTGTGAACTGCGTTCTGTTTCAGTCACACTTGATTCTGAGGAACTACTTTGTTTGGCGGAAGAGTAATATTTGTACTGATATAATTACAACTTATTTGTGTTTTATTTGATAAAATCCCTCTAACGTTATGCATATGAAGTAACCGTTTTATAAACGCAATAAACCCCCTCGAAGCAGAGGTAACCCCCTGCTTCTTGGGGTTTATTGCTTTATTATAGACCTCCGCAACGAGCTTTCCCACTGTCATATGACGTGCGCGTGCACTTGAAGTTTAAACAGATTTGATTGGCTGTCAATGGTTTAACGTTTATCAGGTGGGGGGATAATCGCTCAGAAAGTGATCCCAACGATATCGTTCGTTGTATCTTTATCGTTATAGTTATAGTGTGAACTCCGCTTTTGTCTTTAATATAAAACGGTTTTCAAAACAATATATTTTTATAGAGGGTTTTCACGACGCGTCATCAGAGCGGAAGTCGCGATATTGGAGGCACTAGTCTCCGCATCACAACAGAGCACAGACACTGATGTATATCCCGAACGTCGTCAAGGAAAATTGTTAATTATTGCCGTGTTTGAGGTTGTACCAATAGGATAGATCAAGAAAAACATTTGGAATATCGACTTTCAAAAGTTATTAAAAACCAGGGAAAGGAGTGCAAGAAATTATCAGAGGAGGCGCTTGTGGTTGGCAAAGCTCAGGAAAAAGGAGTAGTATTGTTAGAAATATGATTGAAGTACATAAAGTATAAAACAAGTATGCTTCTACCTGTTGTGCTTTATTTAAAGAGTATTTAATATGTACTATGTGCACAAAATGTACTTAAACACAACAAAAATTTGCGCTGCAATGCTTTAATGTTAGTGTGCTTAATTGCTCATAACAAATTTTCTATTGTAATAATATTGTAATAGTAAATGGTAAAACCAATTATTGCTTTTATTGTTTTACTGTGTGCTTATTTTATTGTAAAGCACTTTGGTAGGACACTGGCTATTTTAAATTTGCTATATAAATAAAGCTGACATTGACATATGGGCTCGGCATGAAAACCAGGTAGTTGACTATATCGGGATATGCAACTGAAGGAAGAATCGCCGGGTCCAAGAAGAGGGAGCTAACTCGTAGGGATCTGCACCGCCTATAGATTGTAATTTCTCGAAATATCGTGCCTTTTCTTGTGGTCCAAGTCCTTTCCTATATGCCTTTGCATCTTGGACAGGTTTTCTGTTGTTTAGACATGTCTACAATCACTTAAAGTATCCAAAGCACACAATACTCCATTGAACTCCATTCAGTTCTTTACACCGAGTGCCTCCACAATGGCCGCGCATCCGGGTTACCGCCCAGAACATGACGTTGGTGAAAACCCTCTATAGTAATAGTTATCGTTATAATGTGAACGGTCCTTAATCCTTTAAAGGTAGTCCTCTATTTTTTAATGTTCACGTTTGAAATTAAATTTTAATTCACATTTTATTGAACATTTTTAGCAAGAAAGTAACTAAATTATACAAATTGGAGCTTTAAAATGTTTTGTTTGCAACAATGTTGCAAGACCTTATGCTTCTTTGGCTTCTGGTGGGTGAATGTAGGCTTTGTTCCGTGCCATTTTGATCAAACGTATAATATCTAGGGTGTGTAATCTGTATACATGCCAGTAAAAATAAACTTCATTATACTGCCTCACATACAAAACAAGAATTCTGTTATAAAACTGTCTATTTGTAGTGAATAAAAAGCCTACTCATGGAAGTTTTGAGCTGTAGGTATGAAGCAAGAGGAGATTATTTCATAAAGGAGGAGATCAAACTGAATCAATGTTAGGAACAATGCTTGACTGTTCTCAACATACCAGTTTTGTTTCCAATCATACCCTTTCAATACATTCGTTCCACTGTAAACGTATAAATATGAACGAAAGTCTATGCCTGGTTACTTAATGTTTATATCAAATAAAGGTCAAGCATGCAAATGTTTGTAAACAGTTGCAAACAGTATATTAACATCAACAGGATTTTTTTACAATTTGTATAATACAAAAAAGGATAAAAAATAAGTCCATCGACCACAAGTAATAAAATAAAGCCCTGATTTCCACTGTCATAACTGAGCGCATACAATGGCTAAAACCCAAAAAATTCCCAGGGTTTTGGCAGACATTGACGTTGAATGAAGCGCTGCCATGACAATTGTGCCATAAAGACGTCAAAGCGCAACACTCATGAGCACCCAACAACCGCTTGGCTCAGAGTGGGAATTTCACAGGCTTTTGTGTTTGTACGTGATGGAACAAATGCTTTTAACTAGTCGACTATTTTTAGAGCGTGTGATGTCACGGTACCTCCGAGCTGGGAGACATTACAGAAATGCCAACAGTTTGTTGTCCCTGAGCCATGACGTGACAACCTGTGTGACAGGACTGAATGAAGAATTCCCCGTCCATAGTTTACACTGTGCCGTAATGATGTCAGTAGATGATTCACATTAAACACAGCACTGACATCATATGGGACACAATAGCCAACAGGACAAAAAGGAACTATTGTGTCAGGTTTTATTTACTAACGCTAACTTCATTCTTTTATTCCTCCTCCCTGTTCGTCTTATACTTTAGATAATCCCTCCGGTGAGCTCTGAAACGTCACAAATTTTAATGTATATAGCACAGAGAAGGACTTAAGGAACAGATTCAACACCCTGAATTCGAAGCGAAGGTTTTGCGATTTTTATGTAACAAAAAACATTCAGCAGATGTTCAATTAATAATCCTTATCGCAATTTGTATGTATTTTACAAGAAGGCAAACGATTCCGGGCCAGATCCGCCAAAGTCAGCAGCTCTAGTGCAGATCCGGCCCCTCCTTTGATGTTGCATTTATGAGCAGGAGGTTTCTTTTTTTGTAATAATAATATGTTTTGTACGATTCAGGTACAAATTAATTAGTTGCCCTGTAAATACAAGTTCCTGTGAGGTCAGGTTAGGTATCTTTGCGTATCTGGAAAATAAACCACAAATATTGACTCATCATCATTTACGCATGTATGAATGCTGTCTAGAATAAATATGAAAATGCATACACATCCAAATAGCAACAGCATGTAGGCATTATGTTTTTGCAAGGGTATGACTTCAACTAAACCCTGGCTTCAAAAAATAAGTTTCGATTGAAAATACGTCACAGAAGAAATATAACATTTTCCAAGCCATTTCTTTGTGTTATACAAGTACCGAGCAAAGTGATGCAAAACCACAACTAATCACCTGTGTCCATCTTATCCTTTGTTCCCAAGTCCATTGTCCTATTTGAAAAACCACAAGAAAGGCCACATCAAAGTGACCAGTTTCAATGGACTAAACAGAAAAGTCTAAAAAACATACACCATAAATAATTTGTTGGATTCATAACCCAAATTATTATCTGTTGAATATCAATATATATTCAACAAGCTTACGTTAACCGGACAAGGCAAAACAATAGCATCAATTCGACCACCCCACCCTGCGGCTTTGGTCCAAAATGTCAGGAAGCTTGCGAGCCTCTGTAAACTCCAGTGATGCTTCTGTAGATTATCCGGGTTAAGAGCCTGATTTCCTGTTTGCGTCCACGGCGAGGGAAAAGCTTGAGGGGGAAAGTCTGTTTCTTTGTCTGAAGACGCGTCAGTGTCATATAATCACAGGTATATTGTATTTTCAGTATTAAAGCGGCTTTCCCCTGAGTTACGAGTAGATAGCAGCAGAGATACGAGACAAAGATGAAGGTCTGTGTCATGGAAAACAGTGCAAAGGCCAAATTTACATTCCACACATGGCTTGAACTGTTACGTAGAGCAGGTTGGAAGATTGCAACAATACCAGTGATACTTTAAATAACAGAGATGCGTCACTTCTGCTTTTGCAATTACAAACCCACGTGCTAAAAGCTACATGTATTACTTTGGTTTAATACTACAACGGAATAAACAAACTGTACATTTTTTTCTTTTATATTTTGCCATGTGTACCAACATTTAGCAACACCTCTCAGGAATTCCACCCAGAAAAAGGTACCTTTTCAAAAAGTCAGATTAGTCCCTCAAATTGGTACCAAATGTATACATATGTGCTTAAATGATGCCTATTGGGACCTTTTTTAAACCAGGGTACCGTCCCAGTGACAGCTTCTGTTTCTCTGAGAGTGGAGCAATGGGATTGGGAAATGTTGCAAACAAATTGAATCTCATGACAATTCAAACATATTTTATTAATTTGTATAACCACATTCGTACGTTTGTGTACAATTTGCTTTGCCTCTGTGATGTTAGGGTTAGGGGCGGGGTTTCATTATTGTTTTGTTACAACAATCGTACAATTCATACGAATTAGCCAAAATCCGTGCAAATTCCAGTTAGATTAGGGTGTGCAAACCGGATCCAACTTGTATTACTCATATGAGCACCAAAGCTTGAGGTGGAACCCCTTCAAAAAGTAGACTTTTGTAGTATGTAGTACCTTAAAGGTAAATAATGGTACCAAATGTATACATACATGTACCAGTATCTAAATGGCACATATTAGGACTTTTTAAAGGGTACTGTCCGCATTTATACCATTGTTTTCTCTGATAGTGTAGGAACGGGATTTGGAAATGTTACAAACTAACACAATCTTATGAAAAATCATACTTTTTTATGAATTTATGTCACCATATGGGTACGTTTTTGTACGATTTGCTTTGCCCCTGTGACATTGTGGTTAGGGGTAGGATTACATTATTGTTTTGTTACAAAAATAAAAAGTGAAAGGAAGTAAGGAAAAAAGTGAAAAGAAGTGAAAGGATCTACTTAAACAAATTATTTCAATTGGTAACACTTATAAAATTAAGTATTGTGAACTTAAATGTTTCACTTAAAGTGAGAAAATGTAAGGTTATTTTTTATGACTTCAATTGGTAACACCTAAAACATTTAAGATTTTCTTTTTTAATATATGTTACCAATTGAAATATTTTTTTAAGTTAATCCAACTTTCGCTTTTTCAAAGTGTACATCTCTTTGTGTTATAGAATTGTTTGCCATGTAAGCATGTAAGCATGGTGAACTTAAAGGTACACTCCACTTTTTTTTTGAAAATATGCTTATTTTTCAGCTACCCTAGAGTTAAACATTTGACTTTTATCATTTTTGAATCCATTTAGCTGATCTCCGGGTCTGGCTGGACCACTTTTAGCATAGCTTAGCATAATCCAAATGCCTAGAAAATCGCAACTTTTAATTTTTTGTCGGTTTTCGTACACAATGTCACTTCAGAAGAGTCAAGTTTTAAATAGGAAAAATAATAAAACTCTTTGGTTATTTTTTAGCGTGATGCTAATGGTCTAATCAGATTCAATGGATTGTGCTAAGCTATGCTAAAAGTGGTAGCGCCAGAACTGGAGATCGGCTGAATGGATCCCAAAACGGTAAGAATCAAATATTTAACTCTAGGGTAGCTAGAAAATGAGTACCCCTTTAAAAACATTCCCAAGATATTATCAGAGATATCATGACGGGACATAGTGGAGATAACTATGAAGAACTTAACCATAATGCACCCATCATCCATCAAAATTACAAAAGCTCTTTAACACCATTAATGCTACAAAATGCTAAATGCTTTCTCATTTCTTAGTCGCTTTGGATTAAAGGATCATCTGAATGAATAAAATTTAGATAAAGTTATATCTTATGGCGTATAGAGGACAACACAAACAATGTCAATATCATGGGTTCGATTATAAATGAAGACATATCCTAATACAAATGTATGTTTTGAAAGCAAAGTCTGTAAAAAATACATTTTATAAAAAAATTGTCTCATCTTAACACTAAATAAGTAGTTTTACTTGAGCCATTAATATCAACACGTCATGGTCAAAACGAGTTAACAGGCATAAACGCTCAGCGACAGCAAAAACAACAGAGTCTGAAAGTGAGATTGGAACCGCCTGCCTCCTGAACTCAACATGTTGGTTTAAATGCAGAGCTTGCGTGTCGCACACACACGTAGTGATTTCATTCGGCCTTTGGATTAAGTGCATTGAGTAAGTCTGTCACACACAAGCTGCCCGAGGCCAAGGTAAAGGCTCTGGAAACAAAGCAGCCCTTTTTTATTCAAGCGAACGGTAACACGAGAGGCATTGCTGGTGAGCGAGGGGAAGGCGGAGGACACCCGGCCAGGAGAATTAATGGGGTGTGCGCTGTACCGTGCTGAAATAAGCTTTTGTGACTCAGGCGTCAGTGTGATGGGACAGGTAGTCCAATAGGAATGCAACGGCAATCCCCAGGGCCTCCAAACATAACCATGAGATTATTTCTTTTAAGAAGAAAGTAGATTAAGAGTGAATATAAATTCATTCAAATGAATCAGTTCAACCCAAAACCCCAGTAAAACCAACCACTGGCCTAGGCATACCATTTTATGGTGGTTTGACATATTTGTAGGGATGACGGTCAGAATGGTACAACCATGACACTTTGAAATATATCAAAGTACTGAATAATTACCACATTCATGTGCCATGGTATTTCAAAGAATAACGTTATTATGGTAAGTGTCCACAAAACTTCAGTGCTTTTGGGTAAGGAGAGACACTTGCACATTTGTCAGTGTGACTGGAACCAGATTTCTGTCTTCAGCCTGAGATCATTTGTTTTGCCGCTGTGGTAACCCACCCGTATTTCTTTCTGCAGCAAACCGGCTTGGAGACCGAACACACACAAAACCTCTGTTAGTATGCTTGGCGAATACACACACAAACTGCTCCACCTTCTCCAAATTCGTATGCACACACCACCCACACGTAACGTTTACACCATAAATAGTCAATTCAAGAACAAGCAAACAGCCCAGTTTCACCCATTTGTGCTTTATCCCGGAAAAACTAATCTGCTTGTATTACCGTCTGACAGCTTTATAAAAAAACAAAGCTGGACTGAAACATTTTATCGTAATCAAATTACATACTGATTTACTCACAGTATGGTGCTAAACACCACATTTTACTGTACTAAGTGCTAACTAGCTAAGTCGGATATTATGTTAAACTTGCAGTAAGCAAAAACCAAAGCAGAAATCGTTACAAAGAATGTAGACTGTTAACGCAATATAAGTGTGTGATGCTGTGTTTAATAAGGTTGTTTCTTATGCACATTGTTGTGGTGAAACAAAAAACAAAAGCTCCGGATCACGAGAACCATCTGTGACCTCATAATGGACACACTCCCACATACAATAACTTCCCACAAGACAAAAAAATGTTTAGGGAACTTTAGAAATTGTATAACTTCCATATTCCATACAATGGTATGCCACAAAATATTCAAAATATTGTCACATTCACTTACTGTGGTATTTGCACAATCCTAATGAGTAGCATAGGAGGATTTATCCTAATAAATACTATATTTCCACAGTCAAAATTAGAAATCATAGCATTAAAAACTAAAAATCTCTTTAGATCAAACACAAAGTTCACTGTAAGTCAAACTCAGTAATTATTTCATATGAATCTGATCTTATCTAAATCTTCGACACTAAGATTAAATGCAAAACTGCTCAAAGATCAGCCACTAACAAAGTAACACTATCAAAACGCAAAAGCCACATATCACCCCTCCTGTCACTTGTCACCTGCCGCTTGTCAGTCATTTCCTGTTGATAACAGTGCATGCGACTGTGTGTTTTGAATAGTCAAATAGTGATGGACGTCAAGCTGTATATTAGGTAGGAAATACGGTTTGTCCATGCAAAAACTCTCTGCACCCATGCAAATGCTCATAAGTGAAGCAAAGTGTAGTAATCCACGGGAGTTATATCGTGCAGAATTTATAACAATACAAATGAGTAGTAATTTTATGTCAACTCTTTATGTTGACATTTCCACACGGGTGTCCTTAAAATCCATCTATCCTGAGGACTGGGGAAACACCCTGTGATATTGGACCTCTTTAACCTGTAGGGTTTGGAGAGGATATAGTTGTGGTGGAACTGAGACCTCATTTTGCTGTTGGTCATATGCATGCGTATCAAATTATTTTACCTTGCTTATGTTTAGTAAAAACAGATTCTTTACCACTGCTGTATCTAGACATCTGTAAGTTATGTTTGTTTATAGCCTCATTGGAGTGTCACAGTTTTTTAACATCAACACAAATCCAACCTTCGACTTTAAAGGGCACCTATTATGCAAAGGTGTTTGGACATAATGTGTGTTGGCAATGTGTGAATACAACCACCCTACAATAAAAAAAATCTACCCGCTACTTGTTTGTTTATCCCCATTAAACCAAAGCGGTCTCATTAAACATTCCGTATTGATTCTCTTATCAATGTGAGGTCATATTGATAAAGCCCCGCCCACTTACAGTCCTGCATTACCATAGTTTTCAGCCCCAGCGAGTTGTACTCTGTCCACTAGATACTATTGTTTTGACTTTATTAATCAGATCTCTTTTAACTAAATGCCTTCACTGTCTGTTTGTAAGAAAGTGAGAAGCAGTAGCTCATTTGCATTTAAAGGTACAGACATTAAAACGGCACGTTGTTGCTCCCACCCAAATAGGGGCATTTTGGACATGCTATAATAAATGATCTGTGGGATATTTTGACTTCACAGTCACATTCTGGACACACCTGAGACTCTTATTACATCTTGTAAAAGTGCCATAATAGGTGCCCTTTAAAAATTGGGTATTACAGTTTTTGTCCTTTTGTGGTTCAAACTCACCATACAAACACACACACACATTTAATGTGACTAACAATTACCCTTAACCATCTGTTTCATATCAACTTGTCACCATTTAGACACCTGTTTTGCGGCTAACCACATTCAAAACTTTTCTGAAGACCTTATGCAGATATCTATCAGGACATACAGAGACAAAAATGAAGTAACGTAATAATGAGTCTTGTTTTAAACATGCACTTTGACCTACACCCTGTGTTAATGTGCTAGAGATCGTGTGACAAATTAGTTAATGATTCAGACAGACATCACCGGTTAAATATCTGCAAAAATAAGCAAATACAGTTAGAAGCATACAGAGATTAGAGTACTCAAGGCACTATTAAACTGATCAACCACAGTTAGATGTTTTGCGATGAGATATTTTCTACTAAAAAGGGAAGTTTGGGTGGGACATTTGCATTGTGTTATGCATTTGGAGTGACTTACAGTGCATTCAACAATCAGTATGTGTGTTTTCTAGGATTAAACCTATAGGCCTACCTTTACACGGCTAACACAATGCTCTACCAAGTGAGCAACTCTGTCAGAAAAATTGGTCCAAAAATGGTCCCAAGCTGGTCGTAATAGGTCCCATTTATGTACATGTATACATCTGGTAACAATATGTACCACAATGTAGATACAATAATCTACTTCTTTTTGAAAGGGTACCACCCCAGTGACAGCTAGGGGACATTTTTGGACCATTTTTTTCTGACAGTGTACAGGAACACATACAGCATAAAAGAGATCATCCCCACTTTTTTTAGAAAATAGACTTTGGTCACCATCCGAGGTGAGACATTTTAAATGCATATTAGAAAATATTTTCAAGCATGCACAAGGTGGCCTGAAAGCTCAATTTTCAAAGGCTTTAAAGGTACAGTATGGGCTCTTTAGCATCATCTAGCATTGAAACCAACTTCAATTTCCAAACGCACAGGAAAGCTACAGTACCTGCCCAAAGGACAAACAAGCCTTCGTCTGAGACATCGTAGGGCCGAAACGTGCTCTGTAGAGCAGTTTGTCCGTTTAGGGCTACTGTAGAAACATGACGGTGACTTCCATGTAAGCAGACCCGCGGTGTATGTAGATAAAAACAGCTTGTTGTAAGGTAATAAAAACAATACAGTTGATTTTGTAAGGTCTTTATACCCCACTGATAATATAGTTGTGTATATTATATTGCATTTCTGTCACAAGATTCTTCTTAAAGTTACACAATGCACCTTCAAAGGTGCAGTGTGTAAATTTTAGCGGCTTCTAGTGGTGAGGTTGCAAATTGCAACCAACGGCTCAGTCCACTGCTCACCCCTCGCTTTTGAAACGCACAGAGAAGCTACGGTAGCCGCCACCAGAAAAACATGTCATCAATGGAGTCAACTTAGTAAACAAAGTTTGTCCATTGAGGGCTTCTGTAGAAACACACAAAATGGTGACTTCCACATAATTAGGGGACCCTTAATAAAAACATCTCATTCTAAGGTAATTAAAACATAGCGGTTGATTATAAAAAGGTCTTTATACATCCCTGATAATATAGTTGTGTATATTATTTTGCATTTCTGATCCTTCTAAAAATTACACACTGCACCTTTAACAAATATCTTTTGAAAAAAATGTATTTTTATGCTGTCAATAAATATATTTGATCATGTTTGAATATCAAAACTTCTAAAGTAAGTCTGCTTTACATAACACAACACAAAACATCTTCCCAATAACTTCCAGTAGTTTTACTGCTCAAAGCCCTGAAACAGACCCATCCAAAGCCACTTATTCCGAACAGTATGTGTGTTCTTGGGAATAAAACCCACAACCATTGCGCTCAAAAGCAATGCTCTAACAAAACAGAAAGTAAAAGAGAGCAAGGAGAGCGGTAGACAATGAGAAGCTGCGTTATATGCAGACACATGCAGAGATACAGCATTGTCTGCAGACCTGCATTAAAAACACAAACTTCTGGAGGAAGTCCCAGGGAGCAGTTCAGAGGCCGAGTACACGCTGCCGCTTCCCACTTTGGGAGGAAACAGGCTCCATTTCCTTCACTTTATCCTGCTCACAATAGGTTGCTTACGTGCTAGGTTGGCTTGGAAAACAGGCAGAAGAACAACAGTCAATCAATAGAGACCATCCTTTGCCTTGTACTCTAGATTACAATCCAGTCCCGAAGGGCCACCGTCCACAGTTTAGCTCGAACTTTTCTCCCAAGACTTTGATTGTGGTTGGAGCTCAGGATGCAGGACGGTGGCACTCCAGGATGCTTTTTATGCATCGTACAGATGCAAAAACAATTCTGCAGTCACTTTAGGCGTAACGGGAAAGAAAACGTATCCAGATGAGCATAAAACAAGCCTAAGGGGAAGGATAAACATGCTGCTATATTACCCTTTAAGTGAATGGAAAACAGTGTCTGTGGAACAGAAGTCATTTGAATAAACAGAGAGGGAACACTGTGACTCACACAGTCTGAAGCCAAGCAGAGATGAGGGAAAGAGAGACGGTGGATACAATAAAGGACTTGTTGTAATCAACCGATTTGTGGGTCAAAGGAAAAGCATAGTCACTTGTGATCAAAATCACCCATTAAAATAGAAAAGCAACAGAGCTCTGGTTAAACACAGACAAAGTCTGCACAAATAAACAGAAATGGACCCGCAAGTTCCAAGGAAAGTTCTGGAACGTGAAGTCAATTCTTGAATCCAAGGATCTACTCTTATAAGGACTTTGTATAAAACATGACTAGTGGGGATTTTTCTTTCCCAACTTTTCCCAATAACCTATTTAAAGCGGATCTAGGCCAATGTTCAGAGATTGGAAATCTGATAATTGTATCATTTTGGAGTGTTGTTGGATTAGAACACCTACAAAAAAATTTCAACTTTACTTACTTTAAGTGAAACATTTAAGTTGACAAAACTTAATTTGTGTATGTGTTATCATTTGAAGTAATTTGTTAAAGTAGATCCAACTTTCACTTTTTAAACTTCCTGCTTTTTGTCCCATCAGAGTAGAAATGGGTTATGATATTGTGTTGGAGTGGAGTATAAAGTGATTGATTCTCCATTATGGGATAAAGTTTAAGTTTTTTTCTGACCTTGCCATTGCTAACGCTATGTTTTACCAGATCTATCCAGAATTCCTTTAATCCACTGTTTTTCCAAGAGCTCAAATAGCACTTTTTTGACCGAGGGCAATGTTCACAAAATAGTGTGTTGAAGGGATTTCTACAGGCCAAACTGCTGAGTCCGGAAAAGAGTTGGCGTACGCTATATAAGTGTTTAGTGTGTGTTGTGTAATGCATAATTTTTGTCTTGTATGGCATGGCTTGTATTGTATTAAAAATGTGTCTTTCTTACTCTTTCCAAATGATTAAACAAAATAAAGAGCACTTGGGTTATTAAGGATCCTTAATCCTTCTTCAAGTGGCTTAAAATCCAATTTTGAGAATTTCAGACAGAATTTCTTATTTTTTGTGGATAATTTTTAATACTTAAAGATTGGTTCAACTCAAAACAAATTTACCTGGTTGCCTTTAAATGTAGTTATTTCAACTTAAAAATATTAAACTTTTTAACTAATATTTTTAAGTTGAATTCAAAATTTTAAAACAACACGGTAACTTACTTTTTTAAGTGGAACCAACAAATATTTTTTGTCATAGGAAAAAGCTTTGATAACTTTATATTTTTGGATAGGTTGTGGATAGGGGTGGGTTTAGGGTTAGTGAAAGGGTCAAGAGTGTAATTGCATGCAGACACCTTAAATGTAAGTGCACAATAGTTATATTGTTTACATTTTGTCCAATCCAAGTATAGTTGGACACCTAATATACCAAATTTCCTAATACAAACAGTTTTAGTCCAACAATCAGACTGCTGGTGCAAACAACGCCTTTAAAATACATGAGTTTGCACTTACTTTCTGATCCACAATCGAGCATGCGATTTGTTTGATGTAGGCCAAGTCTGCAGTCTGGGGCAAAAGCACAGATTCTCTGGTCAGCCCGATCTGTATGATGAAGGAGACGCCGGCTGGTGCTGGAGGGCCAGATGGCATAGCGGAGGCCCCGCCGGGTGCTGGTGCCACCCCCATGTCCACTGGAGGGAAACCTGGGATTTGAGATGCAGGGACAGAGACCGGGATGCCTGATTGCATCACCACCGACCCAGGAGGGGAAGGTCCACCCGGGGCAAAGAAGACTTGGGACATGGGTCCCGGAGACATGAAGGGACTGACGTTGGCCATGCTGAAGATTAAACTAGTCAACCGAGTGGTGTGAAAGAACGACACACCTATACACCAGCATGCACTCACTCATCAATATTGCCTGTCTGTGTTGTTTGCCCAGTGTCCTTTAAGTGTTCCTTTCCAGGAAGTGGATCTTCTTTCTTCTTGCCCTACCTTTCACGAAAACCTCATCTGCTGTGTTTTTATTCCAGGCATGGAGCAGGTGAAAAAGCGGATTGAAGTTTAGCTTTCAAACCGAGAGCGGCCCCCACCTCCTGCACCTCCTCCTCCTGCTTCCTGTTCTCATTCGACTCCAAGAGAAAGAGTCCAAACTTTAGGGCAAACTCCCTGAAGAAACCGACAGAACAGAGAAAGTAAAAAGTCTACAGCTTCAAAAGCGTCTCTTCAAGATGACTTCCAAGTACACGAAATAGGCAGGAGCCAGAGAGCGAGAGCTCCTGGTTAGGCTTGCTTTGCAAGTCAGGCTGTGTTTCAGTTTCTTGTGGTGTTGAGCTGGGTCTGCCGTGTCTCAGTGAGAAAACTACCAGAGACACTCCCTCTTCCCCCTGCCTCCGCCTCCCTACCGTCAGAACCTCCCAGAGGCCAGGAGGAAGTGGCATGATTGACGGCGTTCTCGACCAATCAGGACACAAGAGAGCTGTAAACAGTCACTATGAGATCATCTCACATACCCTTTCCTCTCGCTCCCTCTTAACTTTTATGTCTCTTTGTGCAAGTTTGTCTTGTTTACACCCCCACCCTGGAACAACTTTGTCCCCTTTTGCCTGAGGGCCCCACATTTGCAATCCTTCCCAGTGTTTTTCTCTAATCTGCTACTTTCCGTCCCACATGATAACCTAAAGTGTGTGAACACACCTAGATGTTCAGCCCACGGGCTTGAAGTCAGTTTAACGTTAGAAAAGAGGGAGTATTGCATTGTTTTCCTTTGAATGGATGGAAGGGAGTGTCAACTCACAAACAGCGCAGTAAAACCTTGCATTAAGGTAGTGAGAACTTAAAACAAAAAGAGAAATTCAATGAGTTTCTAAGTAAAGGGATCATCATTTTACCAAGTACATCGGGTGGCTTTAAAAACTTGTTACATATCATATGTTTAGGGCTTAAGGAACAAGTATTGTCAAAATGCCAGTCGTGTATCCTGCACTATCAGAACAAAAGCTACAAGAAGGTACAAAAGTTGTCACTGGGGTGAAAAAACACATTTGTACCTAAAAAGTGCATATTGATACATCAAAGGTACAAATTGCTACCTTAGAGGTACATATAGGACCCTTTTAAAAGGTAGTGTCCCATTGACAACTTTCACTCTTAGAACTGATGTGTTAAAACCAACCAATCAGATCTCTGTGCTATTATATTGGAACAACACATTTTGTGTTACTTTTAACTTGTGTTTTGTTTAATTTTAACACAAAATCAAAACAAAATTACACATAATGTGTTAAGCATAACACAAAAAATTAGGGCTGTCAAAAGATTAATTGGGATTAATCACATACAAAATAAAAGTTTGAGTTTGCATATATGTGTTTGTGTACTGTGTGTAAATATTATGTATACAGTAGAGTATATGTATATATACACACACATACATGTATGAATTTAAGAAAAATTTAATTTATATATTTAAAATCTATCTATCTATCTATCTATCTATCTATCTATCTATCTATCTATCTATCTATATTAGTGCTGGGCAAAGATTAATCGCGATTAATCGCATACAAAATAAAAGTGATTTTTTTGCATAATATATGTGCGTGTACTGTGTCTAATTATTGTGTATATTTAACCACACACACATTCATATATTCATTTCAGAATTGTTTTACTTATATATAATTTTTTTAAATTTATTTTTAATATAGAATATATAAAAATATAAATAAATATATATAAACATGTAAATGTTTCTTAAATACATACATGAATGTGTGTGTATTTATTTATACATAATAATTACACACAGCACATGCTCATATATTATGCCAAAAATCACTTTTATTTTGTATGCGATTAATCACGATTAATCTTTGCCCAGCACTAATCTATATATATATATAAACTTTTATTTTGTATGCAATTAATCTTTTGACAGCATACAAAAAATTGGACAAAAAAATAATACATCTTTTCTTAGTGTGTTTATACCTTTTTTTCTGAAAGAATGCAATTTCTTATTACTATTTGCTTTGTTACTCAAAATATTTGTTGTACTAACTGGTCTTAATTTAGGGTAACATGACATTTTACACTCTCACTTTGTCCTGCAACCAAAATGCCGACTTCTATACACTCTAAAATATGCTGGGTTGTTTTGTGTAGTTGGCAAAAAGTGTAATAAAAAATCTGTTCAGGATGAAACAGTATTTCATTAATACCCGTATGATTTTTTTTACGTCCCCGAGATTTTTTTTTCTTTTAATTAAATCAACTTGAATTTCCAATTCATTTCTGCTATAAATTATGAAAATAACATTAATATAACTTAAGCTAATTAAATTGTATTTTTATTATTAAATAGCAACTTTTCACTAGTCAAGAAAATTGATATTAAATGTAAATTCAAGTTGATTAAAACAAAAAATTTAAGTGCAACAATGAATTGTAGTAACTGAGGAGCCATCAAATAAAAAAAATAATACACAAATACCAGATGGCGCTTTTCAAGTGTAAGTGATATAAGTGCCAGGAAAAGTAATTGTGTTTAAATCGTAATCGTATAACAATATCTAAGTAAATGTTTTTTGTGCTTGTGATTACATTAAAACCTACCAGTGGTGGCCACTGACTTCTTTTTCGAGGGCGCACGATGTGAAACTCGTCATAACATGTATGTAGCCCATCATATGTGTGGCTTGTTATGTAAAAATATGTGTTTAAAATATGTGTCATGTAAACCTATGTGCATTACGCATAAAATACGACCCTGCTGCAGACACTTGTAAAGTGTTTATGATAAAAGAGACGCTCACGCTTGCCAGATCACTTAATCTTATGTTTAATCAGAGTTTAGTGTTAAGGGAGTGTCTTGCGAGCATTTGGTGAACGTGAGCGTCTCTCTATTAATAAATCCTTTTGGCGCGTGTGCAGCAGGCAGGTATTTTGACAAAACGTGATGCACATGACGCAACAAACACATATTTTAAAATGACGAGCAACACACATGACACTCCCAACACATATTTTGACTTCACGCCTCTCGGAAGAGAAGTCGTCGGCCGCCACTGGAACCTACATGACAATAAAAACATGGTGGAAGTGGTATGTCTAATATATTCCGCACCAACACGGTCAAGCAGTAGGAACTATCACAGTACACAATTTCGGATGCAGAGATAAAGGTTTACTTCAGTTTTACAGGCCTTTAAAAACGTTATATATAATATAGAAATAATGCTGGCTCACACGCTGTAGGTCCAGTATACTTGCAACTGCCCCGTTCTTTAGAAACAGCTTTGCAAAGCCTGAATGGTTTTGTGACCACTTCACGAAACATGTTGAAATGTTGGGTTGCAGTTTTGTATTCGGTGTTGACATTTTTTCATTAAAAGGGATAGTAAAAATGTTGTCATGATTTACTCACCCTCATGACAGGTTTGTCACAAACCTGTATACATTTCTTTGTTTTGCTGAACACAAAAGAAGATATTTGTAATCAAGCAGGAAACAGAAGCACCATTCATAGACTTTCAAAGAAAGAAAAAATACCATGGACGTCAACGGTGCTCAAATTCATTGACCTGACATCAAAATGTTGCTGAAATGTGACAATTTTTGCTGTTTATTTTTAATTTATGATAGTTTTGGATAACGTAAGAGATTTCTTGTGGCAATTTGTAATTATTTAACATGGCAGATGATTCATATTATGAACCATACGATCTGCTTATGCTCCAGTGATTCTGGGTTTAGTGGTTGAGCCTTTTCTAATAATCCTACAAATTCAAACCAATCAACTTATCAAATAAAAATTCCAGTAACACTTTACAATAAGGTTGTATCGGTAAATGCATTAACTAGCCTAAACAAACAATGAACAAAACTGTTTTTAGCATGTATTGATTCTTGTTTATGATAGTTCATATAAATACAGTTATTCATGTTAGTTCATGGTGCATTTACTAATGTTATCAGTTACAATGCATGATTTTATGAATGTAGTGGCAAATGCTGAAATTAATATGAACAAAGATTAATAAATGCTTTAGAATTATTTAAGAGTTAAGAGTAACTATTTTTTGATAGTGCATTCCAATTAATATCAATCAAACTGCAGTTGGTTTGTTTTTATTTATATTATAATAATAACCATGTTTTGAAAAAAAAAAATTAGTTATCCCGTTGTTCTTGTCCAAACTCTTCCATTGTTCATTGTTAGTTAATGCATTAACTAATTGTTATCAAATACAACCTTGAGTGTCACAAAAATTCCTACTAACTCCTTGTTGCACTTACATTTTTACCGTTATGAATCTTTTTTTAAATTAACAAGTTATTTCATTTGTCTTGACTAGCGGACTTTTTATAAATAAAAAATGAAAGTGGAATGGGCTTAAGTTATTACAACTTTATTTTTTTTATTTATAGCAACTTCTCACTAGCCAAAGAAGTTTAAATGAATTAAGTTGTTTAAACTTAAAAGGACCATGGCATGAAAATCTGACTTTTTCCATGTTTAAGTGCTATAATTGGGTCCCCAGTGCTTCTATCACCCTAGAAAATGTGAAAAAGATCAACCCAGAAACTTAGTTTTGGTAAACCATTCTCTACAAGCACATGAAAAAATAGGTTGTTGAAATTTGGCTCCCCTTGTGATGTCATAATGAGCTCTTATTATAATAATACCGCCCCTTAAGCTGCACTATCCAATCACAGCACTGCCATTTAGTGCAGAGAGTAAGAGAGAGAGAAAACAATTCACAGCACAATTGAGTTTCAATTGCATCAAACCACCATCATTGTGATCAGTGTTTGCACTTCATCAGCTCATTTGCATTTTAAAGGACACACCCAAAATGGCACATTTTTGCACACACCTACAAAGTGTCAATTTTAAGATGTTATAATAAATTATTTTGAGCTAAAACTTCACATATGTGCTCTGGGGACACCAAAGATTTATTTGACATCTTAAAAAAGTTTTGTGATATGGCACCTTTAAGCATTTAAAGGGCAACAAGGAATTCTTACAGTGCCATTCCAAAAACACACAAAGTACAGTTTATTACTATTGTGAAACCCCTTAAAATATGGGTTTCATTTCATTCTTTCAGCACCAGCCCACCAATATCAGCCATCAATGTTTTATAAACAAGGTTTGGGAGGAGCCGATCAGTAAATTAACACGGCTGGCTCTCGATCACCAATCACCATAATCACTCAACACTAAATAAACAAGACACCTTACCTTCATTCTCCAAAACTATCGCAACCCACCCACACCCCTTCGCCTCATCATGCATATTCAGCACAGCACTGGGGATAACCCAGGTCAGGGCACGCCCCAGGCCCGGGGCTCCTTCCCCCATCAAGAGACGAGCGTTCCAAACTCGGGGGTATTTCCCGAGCTCTGAACCCTCGCCCCGGGACAGCATGCCAAGAAGCAGTCCCACTTAATGTCAGTGAGGCGAACTCGTAAAATGGACATTTGGTCTGTTAAAACTTACATGCACTTTTAAGAAAAAATCTAGCATGAAGTTAAAAAACTTGGTTTTGGAAGTCAATTCAACCTACACTGAAAAAAAAGATAAGTAAAATAAAATAAATACTTTTGTTTAAATGTAGCTTAAATAAATTGATTGCAACCACTTACCTTAAAAAAATGTAGTAAATTGAATGATTCATTTTTTTCAGTGTACTATTATAAGTCTCTTATATTGAGAAAACCAAGCTGAAATTGTTAACTTAATTATTAAGTTAAAGTAACATAAAAATATATGTTTACATGATTCATTTTTTACAGCGTGTGTGACACTCGCAATCTGTGCAAACTCAGCAAGTCATTTTCTGTCATTTAATGTTTTCTACATAAAATCCTCCTATATAATGTAAAGAACATTCTGTGAAAATAATGTAAGGTCACGTCAAAAATTTAAAATCAATGACTTTTTCACAAATAGGTGGCACTTCATCATACAGAAGGATTTACCCCAAAACAGAATCTCTGTACAAAATCATGTTTTTATTCAGTTGTTTTTTGATTTCTTTTTTTTACATACAACACAAGACCTGCAAAGTAACCAAAAAAAAGAAAAATCAACAGAAATAATGAAAAGATGTAATTCGATAGAAGCTAGAAAGCGGTTTAAAAATATGTATAATAAAACAAAATAAATAAAAGGCTGGTCTTTCCATCCCTTGTAGTTAGAGGATATTGTTTGAATACAGCTTAATATGATGTACAAAATATCACACAGTGATAAATTGCTATTAAAAAATAAAAACGCGTAACAAACAGGTCCGTTTACCTTGGCTGTGGACTGAAATTTCCTCATAAATTCATTCGATTCTCTCGCTTTCTTTTTTTAAGGCTTTTTTCACAATCACAAGCAAGTCTTAAGCCTATAGCAAAAAAGTACTACTGTCTTCTTACACCATATTACTAGTTATCATAATAATAATAATAATGTCTAGTAAAGAAAAGCAAGTGAAAAAATTTGAAATTTGCATTGGCAAGATATGAACATTATCCATTTCTTTCGTTCTTTACACAAATTTACGTCCTCTCTCGGTAAGGAATGCGTTTTGTTGTTGAAAGACTTGAGCTGTGGTGTACAGAAGAGACAGCAGGACTCATCTAAATGTTCATGCAATCGGCATTCTTTGGGAAATAAAATGTAAAAATGCATCAATACATAGATGACTGAACCATTTGTTATCCCACACGTAAATAAAGCTAACCGTTAGTGTACGAGACGAAGTTTTGAGCAAAAGAGCAGCACAGGATTGTGGGATAGCGCCGGTCTGTGACATTCATGGTCTCTGTACTGTATAAGAAAGGTACTGTATAAGCTTGAACTTGTTACCTTCCAAACCAAGCCAGATTTTTGTCCTTAAGTTAAGGTTAGGCTCGTGATGGTGGTCGAGGTAAATCCACGCTACAGTGATCTTTATGGCACTCGACCCATCAGTGTTTCCATCACTTCTGACCTGCCTCCTGGCTATCGGTACACGGAAAACCAGTAAAGATAAAAATAAACACCGGAAAACGTGAAGAGAAAATCCGATTTACCTCCAACTTCTCACCTCGTTTAAAGCCACAAGCTCCATCCGGCCGACATTTATAATTGATGTCTCGGGTTAAGATGCTTTGCCTTGCTTTACTCATCTTTATATCGCTTCTCCCTAACAGACAAAAAGCGAAGGTTCACATGATCTGAGGTCATGTCAAAAATCTTGCGGTTACATGATTTTATAACACAGCCGTACTGACATACCAGAATTTGTCGTTTCTGCAATGCTCACCCAGCAATCGTCGCCTAAAAATACCCTGATGAAATGTTAAAGCCACCGCAGCGCACTAGCAACATGCTGAAATTCCCAACACGGCGGCTGAGGCTCTGAAATGCCAAACAACATGACATTATCACTCGAGCCGTGCGGCGGCCGGAGCTTTGATACTTTGCGACCCGCGTGGTCCCTGATTCATAGGAAATCTTAGCACCAAGATATTAAAACGGTGTGCTATGCACAGCGCATTCTGTTTGGAAATCCCGTGGATCCGATTGCAGATTTTCCCGAAAAATTCATGGACACAAAACTTTATAATACACTAGTCGATTATGGATATGCACAATGAAGAGCGATGACATCAAAGGCTTGTGCTGATGATGTCACGAACGCACGTCGGTACTCGGTTTGGTTTTAGTTGATGTGTTCGTCATACACATAAAACAATGAAGTGATTTCGGATGCTGAAGCCTCTTAGCTTTGAGACTTACGGTAAAGCTGTGTTGTACTCGGACTGACAAACAAAATTATAATCTCATCTCGAGCGGCCTTTGGAATGAAATGCACAGGCGTTACCAAGACTTAATTCACATATTAGTATTAATGCAACAGCATTGTGAATTTGTCTAGGCTTGGGTTATATCTTGCTTACCGAGAGCCTTCGAATCATTAAACCTAAACCAAGCATTAAGGGTGTGTGTGTGTTTATGTTGTGTGTGTTTCTGTGTGCGTCCATCTGTCAACAGAATGGACATCCTCGTCTACACACTGTGCAGATAGAGCAAGTAATTTAATTTAGTAGTGTCGTCTAAAACAGAATCAAGACCATTAGTATTAAAAGCAGTACAATTCTTATCACAACATGTGAGGCATCCATAAAAAGATTTCGGGTTATTGAGTTCGGTGCCAGGCAGTGGCGTGTAGTACATTGTTCCCCTCAGTTAGTGTGAGCGTGTTTGTGTGATTGTGTGCGT